>NC_068355.1:144008181-144308181 GCF_020536995.1 Dreissena polymorpha | reverse complement strand
TTCGAACTGCACCCGCAGCTGAGCAGTCTGTATGTTAAATGTTGTGCAGCAAATGTAATACACATTCTCTTTGGTTAATATTTTAAGTTGGACTTATTACATAGATTGAGAACTTTCTTGTTGTATCTTTGTCAACTCACTAGTTTCAGATGACCCTTTTGGTCATTGTAACCCTCTCTATTTTATTGTGATTGCAGTTGGAAACTATCGTAATTTCATTTGATGGTGGTCAAACAACTATGAACTTTGCACAGGCTGCAATGTTAGTACAGAGCTCTGCATGTGTTTACAGCAAAAAGGTAATGCAATTGAATATATTATAAATAACTTAAATGTATGTATTGTCAAACCTATATTTTATTGTCCCCTACCGGTTTCACCGGAGGGGACTTATGATTTGCGCTCTGTCTGTCTGTCAGTCAGTCACACTTTTCTGGATCCTGTGATAGCTTTAAAAGTTTTTCATGAAACTTGAAACATGGATAGATTGCAATATGGACATTATACACGTCATTTCATTTTGTTCCTACGTCAAAAAATCTGGTTGATTTCGCAACAAATAGATTAGAAATATTGCTGAAAATGGTTAAAATGGCTAAAATTTTCTGGATCCTGCGATAACTTTAAAAGTTCTTCATATTTTTTCATGAAACTTGAAACATGGATAGATGGCAATATGGACATTATGCAAGTCATTTTATTTTGTTCCTATGTCAATATTCTGGTTGCTATAACAACAACAAAAAATTCTGACAATGGTGGAGCCGGTAGGGGACATATATTGCTTGGCAATAGTCTTGTTTTATATGATATTTATTTATCCTCCCTCCCCTACAAAGGGGGATAAACTAGAATCAAAACAGATGTCTGTATGTAAGTTGCTATATACAAACAGATGTCTGTATGTAAGTTGCTATATACAAACAGATGTCTGTATGTAAGTTGCTATATACAAACAGATGTCTGTATGTAAGTTGCTATATACAAACAGATGTCTGTATGTAAGTTGCTATATACAAACAGATGTCTGTATGTAAGTTGCTATATACAAACAGATGTCTGTATGTAAGTTGCTATATACAAACAGATGTCTGTATGTAAGTTGCTATATACAAACAGATGTTTGTATGTAAGTTGCTATACACAAACAGATGTCTGTATGTAAGTTGCTATATACAAACAGATGTCTGTATGTAAGTTGCTATATACAAACAGATGTTTGTATGTAAGTTGCTATACACAAACAGATGTCTGTATGTAAATTGCTATATACAAACAGATTTCTGCATGTAAGTTGCTATACACAAACAGATGTCTGTATGTAAGTTGCTATATACAAACAGATGTCTGTATGTAAGTTGCTATATACAAACAGATGTCTGTATGTAAGTTGCTATATACAAACAGATGTCTGTATGTAAGTTGCTATATACAAACAGATGTCTGTATGTAAGTTGCTATATACAAACAGATGTCTGTATGTAAGTTGCTATATACAAACAGATGTTTGTATGTAAGTTGCTATACACAAACAGATGTCTGTATGTAAGTTGCTATATACAAACAGATGTCTGTATGTAAGTTGCTATATACAAACAGATGTTTGTATGTAAGTTGCTATACACAAACAGATGTCTGTATGTAAATTGCTATATACAAACAGATTTCTGCATGTAAGTTGCTATACACAAACAGATGTCTGTATGTAAGTTGCTATACACAAACAGATGTCTGTATGTAAGTTGCTATATACAAACAGATGTCTGTATGTAAGTTGCTATATACAAACAGATGTTTGTATGTAAGTTGCTATACACAAACAGATGTCTGTATGTAAGATGCTATACACAAATTGTGATTGATTATTCCTTATGATATGAAGCTGTGCATGTCAGAATGTTATCATTCTATAGTACCTTAAACATTTTGAAAGATAATTCGCCAAATTGTCAACTTTGGATATCTGTTACATAATTAGCATTAATATAAAATAATTATTCAGCAAAAATTTACATCTCTGAAAGTACATGTACAGGTTTAGATTTGGTATGTAACACCATGAAGCAGCCCTTAACTTAATGTAATTATATAAAAAATTGGCCAATTAAACAGTTCACACCCTTGAAAATTTTTTCCTTGTATGCTTATTGTCCCCTACCGGTTTCACCGGAAGGGACTTATGGTTTGCGCTGTGTGCTTCTGTCTGTGAGTCTGTGTGTCTGTCACACTTTTCTGGATCCTGCGATAACTTTAAAAGTTCTTCATTTTTTTTCATGAAACTTGAAACATGGTCAGATGGCAATATGGAGATTATGCACGTCTTTTCATTTTGTTCCTATGTCAAGAATTCTGTTTGCTATGGCAAAAAATATATATTTAAAAAATTTCTGACAATGGTGGAGCCGGTAGGGGACATATATTGCTTGGCAATAGTCTTGTTCAATAATGCCCTGTGGGAGTGTGTGGGATATTTCTAATATAGTCTTTGATTGTCAAGCCATGCTCATGTTTGTAATATTTGCCAACAGTAACATGTACCTTTTAAAGACTGAGCCAACTAGAAAATAAAGCAATATAATAAGCACCTCCAAGAATAAAACAAATAGTATTATTTTATGATTATTTGTCAATATTTGAATTTATGAATGCATTTCATTGCATGGTAAATGCTGACAACTCGTATCAGTGGTTTTGCTAATTTTAGGGACAAGTTTAAGTCTCCACTGATTATTTAATGGCTCATAATAAAAACACATTGCATTCTATTTGAACAGCATATATTTAACATCTATGAACAAACAAGAGATGAGAAACACAGTGACAATGCCCCCTACTGTGCCGCTTTGATTTATTTTATTATGCTCCCCCAAAATTTTTGGGGGGAGCATATAGTTGCCGCTTCGTCTGTCCGTGTGTCCGTCCGTCCGTGCAAAATTTTTGTCCGGGCTATTTCTCAGCAATTAATGACCGGAATTCAATGAAACTTTATGGGAAGCTTCACTACCAAGAGGAGATGTGCATATTATCAGCCAGTTATGGTCGGATGATTTTTCACAGAGTTATGGGCCTTTGAAATTTTCTATAAACTTCTGGAATTCAATGAAGCTTTATGGGAAGCTTAACTACCTTGAGGAGATGCGCATGTTATTTGTGGGTTCTGGTTAGATGATTTATTTAGAGAGTTATGGCCCTTTGAAATTTTTAAGTTGCTAAATCATCCATCGTATTATTTTGTCCAAAGTTATGCCCCTCAAGACGTTTCCTTTTATCTGAATACATAGTGCAATATTGTGACAAAAAAAACCTTTGGGGAGCATCACCCGTCTCTGAGGGTTTCTTGTTTTATCATTTGTAAGGTACAGATAATTATATCCTTTAAAGCCTATTAATTCCCTTGTATTTTTTGTTCACCTTTGACCTTGAAGGATGACATTGATCTTGACCTTTCACCACTCAAAATGTGCAGCTTAATGAGAAACACATGCATGCCAAATATCAAGCTGCTATCTTCAATAATTCAAAAGTTATGACCAAGGTTAACGTTTAAGGACAGACAGACACATACAATGACAGACAGACAGGCCAAAAACAATATAACCCCAATCATGCGATCCGGGGGCATAAAAACAAAGGAGCAAAATGTGCTTGTTATTATGTCAGCCTGTATATTGTAGGTGGAGTATTTATACAGTTTGGTCTACCAGGTGTTGGATCTACTGGCAAACAAAAAGTGAGTTCTGTGTTTACAAGTTGTGTTTATTGCACACCAAGTTAGTTCAAAGATGACCATGTTATATGGTACACATTGTTGATATCCACAAATAGCAAAATAACTTTTCAATTCTCTTCTGTTACATCAAGTGGTTTCTGAGAAAGTTTGTACAAACACTTGTGTTACTTAGAAACACTGTATGAACAATGCATAGAGGAGAAAATATTTGATAAGAACATATTGCGTTATGATGAATTGCAATATTTACCTGTTTTTGTCGCATTTTTTATCATAAAACAATGTTGACTGTGTCAAAACTTGTTTGCATAACAAACTGCATCATGTGGGAATGTTCTATCAAGGGATTCCAAGCAATCTAATACTCAAGACTCAAAAATAATCCACGACTCAAGAAGCAACTTCCATAATAGTATTATATCCGTTAGCTACAGTTATGAAGGTCGCCGTGGTGTAATGGATATGGTGTTTTACTAGCAACAGGCAGGTTACGGGTTCGATCCCCATGCTTGAACGTGCTCTAGATCTCCCCAAAGACACCAAGTCCTGGTTCAAGGCCCAGGAAACAGACTCGAAAGCGTTCCATTAAGCCTGAGGCTTTGATGCAATTGAGCTAAAAAATAAATACATTTAGGTTTAAACAAATTAGCTACTGATACTCTTGTTTTAAGGATATGTAGAACAAATATTTACCCCACTACTCAACACAACAATATATTGCAACTAGTTACAAATAAATCACAGAGTGCATGGTATAGTATGAAAATGCTTAGCAGATAAATATTGAACAATCGTGTAAATGTACACATACTACTTTAAATGTGTTGTTCATGGCACATTTAAGTTTGACAAATAAACACCCGTTATTACAAAAAACATGAGAATAACAGATCTAATGCATAGCCATGAAGACAACCTTGTCAACACCAATTTTATACGCCCGTTTTTAAAAAACGGGACGTATTATAGTTTTGGTGGGCGGCGGACGGCGTCCACAGCAGTGTCTGCTCTCTAATTCAAATAGTTTTCATCCGATCTTCACCAAACTTTGTCAGAAGTTGTATCTAGACAATATCTAGGTCAAGTTCAATATGGGACATGCCAGGTCAAAATCTAGGTCACAAGGTCACTTAGTGCATTTTAATGATTTAGTATGGTGTCCACTCTCTGATTGATGTAGTTTTCATCCGATCTTCACCAAACTTGGTCAGAAGTTGTATCTAGACAATATCTAGGTCAAGTTCGAATATGGGTCATGCTGGTTCAAAAACTGGGTCACTGGGTCACTTAGTGCATTTCAAGGATTGAACATGGTGTCCGCTCTCTATTTGAAGCAGTTTTCATCCGATCTTCACCAAACTTGGTCAGAAGTTGTATCTAAACAATATCTAGGTCAAGTTCGAATATGGGTTATGCCGTATAAAACTAGGTCACAGGGTCACTTAGTGCATTTCAAGGATTTAGCATGGTGTCCGCTCTCTAATTGAAGTTGTTTTCATCCGAACTTCACCAAATTTGGTCAGAAGTTGTGTCTAAATGATATCTAGGTCAAGTTCAAATTTGGGTCATGCCGGGTCAAAAACTAGGTCACGAGGTCACTTAGTGCATTTCAAGCATTTAGCATGGTGTCTGCTCTCTAATTGAAGTAGTTTTCATCCGATCTTCACCTAATTTGGTCAGAATATGTGTCCAGACAATATCTAGGTCAAGTTCGAATATGGGTCATGCCGGTTCAAAAACTGGGTCACGGGGTCACTTAGTGCATTTCAAGGATTGAACATGGTGTCCGCTCTCTATTTGAAGCAGTTTTCATCCGATCTTCACCAAACTTGGTCAGAAGTTGTATCTAAACAATATCTAGGTCAAGTTCGAATATGGGTCATGCCGTATAAAACCTAGGTCACAGGGTCACTTAGTGCATTTCAAGGATTTAGCATGGTGTCCGCTCTCTAATTGAAGTTGTTTTCATCCGAACTTCACCAAATTTGGTCAGTAGTTGTGTCTAAATGATATCTAGGTCAAGTTCAAATTTGGGTCATGCCGGGTCAAAAACTAGGTCACGAGGTCAAAAACTAGGTCACGAGGTCACTTAGTGCATTTCAAGCATTCAGCATGGTGTCTGCTCTCTAATTGAAGTAGTTTTCACCTGATCTTCTCTAAATTTGGTCAGAAGTTGTATCTAGATGATATGTAGGTCAAGTTTAAATATGGGTCATGGTAAAGTTATCAAATTGTCCAAAACCTTCAAAAGGGCGTATCTTGTGACAGTTTGGCACTCTTGTTCTGTCTTAAAGTAAGTAATAAATGCAGATATCTAAAAATGTGTGCATATCGTACAAATATTTTTGCATAACTTACTTGCTTAAGCACCGTTTCTGGACTTCTGCTGTCAAGTGAGACCCATGCTATAAATATTTACATTGAAGTCAATATAAAGAGTTAAAACGTCATCCTTCCCCATATCTCTATTAGAAAGCAAGCACAGAAGTCCTCTGTTGATGATGAGGGCCATGATGGTGATGCTGACTTTGCTGACAAGAATGCTGACGAGCAGTTCCTTAGCCTGGATGACATCCAGGAGGGCAAGAACCTCAACCTGAAGGAGGACTTTGAGTCACCAGAAGTGAGTCATGGGATTGCTGTCATGTTTGTTCTATTGTAGCAAGATAAATCAACATTTTTTATGGCCCACAGTCTATACTGGGGGACATGTTGTTTTTGCCCTGTCTGTTTCTTGGTTTGTTTGCGTCAAACTTTAACATTGGCCATAACTTTTAAATTGGCCATAACTTTTGCAATATTGAAGATAGCAACTTGTCCCCAAAGACAACAAGTACTGGTTAAATGCCCAGGAAAAGGACTCGAGAGTGTTTCTATAAGCCTGAGGCTTTGGATGCAATCAAGCTAAAATAAATAGGTTTAAACTAAAATCATTAGCATTCAATATCTGTACATTCTAGGATCAAAAAGTATGTTGGAGCATCTTGGGAGAAGGATGAGACTACATATTTTACAATCAATAAGGTCATAGGGGCATTTTAGAATAAAAAATCTCAAACAATAGTATATCAACGACTTGACTGCAAATATATCTTAAGTTGTAATGATTATGGTGTAAGTCTAGATTCTCAACAGGATATTGTTCTCATGAGCTTATTATTGTGGTCTTTACTCTTTGTTAGGCTTTGTTCTGAGAGAGATAGACTTGATTCTTAGGAGGTCAGTATTGGCTCATGGGAGTGTAGTCTTGATTCACAGGCATGTCTTTGTTATCAGATGGGTAGCTCTAAATGTGAGTCACCATTTTCAATCTGTGTGTTATGATTAATTAAATTTTAATGTAAATTACCAGCTTTTAAAATTTTGGTCTTAAAAATCAAGTGATAATTTGATAAAGATAATCTGATCTGTAATTAATTAAGGAAAATAAAAAATCTAAACCTTGTTAAATGCAGTTGATGAGTGGAGAGCAAGCAGTTTACTGTGTATTTTTACAGGCCGCATTTAAAATAAACGTATAGAAGAAAGAGACATTCAAATTAACAACATTAATTTTCTACTCATATACTTAATTTTGATATCTTATGATAATGAACATGGTATTGAGTCTGTACACATTTTTTCAGTCGTTCCTGTAAAATACTTTAGCTAGAAAATTACAGATAACTTCTTGAATGTTAAATGCACATGTACTACATGTACACCTTTCCATGCATTATATTTTACAGGAGTTTCAGTTACTTCCAGAGATGCCATTGTGCCTCATACCCCATGAAGAAGGGGAAAAGGGAGAGAACCCTCTTCTCAGGTACTTTCTTGAGCTTGACAATTGTATAGTCTTTTGAGAGATCTTGATAGTTGAATGAATGAATACATCCAAGCTTAATTATTCATTATGTAATTTTATCACATGCCATACCCTGTTTCCCATGTAATATAGCCATTACATATATTTTTATCTTACACATGTGTAATATACTTTTTAAGCGTTTTCATTGGCTTATTTTTGTTTGATTGACCAATCGCATTTTGTTATTTTGCTGAAATGACTTTGCAACGTCAAATGATGTAACGAAATGTAGACAACATTCAGGATTTATTTTTATGTTTGCGTAAATATTTATTTAATTTGCTCATTTAAAAGCATGTGATAAAAAAGATCTGACACTCGTTATTTCATACCATATTTTATTAAGCTCATCCAGGAAATCTGTTAGTAAGCTCGCCAAAGGCTTGCTTACTAACAAAATTCCTGCACTCGTTTAATAAAATATGGTATGATATGACAACTCGTGCCAGATCCTATATGTAATATACCTTACCACAAATTTTCATCATGTGGATAAAGTGTTTTGGGTGTATGACTGTGTCCTTAGCTCAAATGTCAAGTTAACCCTTAGAAGTCGAAAATCAAATGTGGACACAATACCATTTTCCAGACTGTGATTTCTTAATTTATTCTGCTATCTAAAAATAACTAAGTAGAAATGAGCAACGTGTGTGGAATAAGCGTGTTCTGCGTAAGACCTGGCTCAAATGTCAATTTAGAGGTCACATTTTAACACGCATACAACACCTTGCCTAGACTGTAGCTTCATCATTTACTATACCATTATAAAAGACATGCCACAAGTTTTTACAATTTTATATATAGAATGCTGTCTTTAAAACGTGCATGTCTAGCTCAAGGGCTCATTACGGGTCAAAGGTAATATTGGGCATCAAACAACTTGTCCATAATGTGGCTTCATAATTCAGCGAGAAATGGTAAAGTAACTTACCACAAATGTTCGCCATATGGAAATAGTGTGTTGTGTCTAAGACCCCTGTCTGTTGCCCAATAGAAGTATCAATGGGTTGAAATGTGTTGAACTAAAACAGAACTTTATATTTTTGCAATGAGCTGCTCTTTGATAATCATCTTTTTACAAACAGATGTAAAGAAAGACCACCAAGCCAAAGTCTGGACTTATTTTCACAGTTTTTGTCTTTCCAATATAGAGGCCATTATAACGCCATCCTCTAAAATCATGCAGTTTTCCCTTCAAACTGATCTTAACTGTAACACAGCAGTTTTCATTACTCAATTTTGAAATATTTCCTCACAAATGCCAAAACAAACTGATGTTTTTCACCCAACATAAGGCCAAAAGGTCCAGTGAATACGAGCTCTGATTGTGAAAGTATCTGCTGTAACTGATATGCCAGTATCATTTTGTGTTATAAGCAAGTCTGGTGAGGTGCTTGCAAGCAGGAATGACTTCAAGATGAACACATCATACATTCATGCTGAGGGCACGCTGCTACTGGACATGTCCCACCTGAGACTCCTGCTGCATTCTCTTCAAGTCCTGGAAAAACTGCAACATGAAGCTCATGGTATTTAAACAATATTCTCAAGAAATGATCTGAGCCGTTTGTCTATTTGGGTAGATATCAGATGAATCCATTTAAACACCCATCTATAATTATCTCTATAGATCCTTTAGCAACTTCAACAGATTGCCCACAGTAATTGTATGGAATAAGCCCACAGTAATTGTATGGAATAAGCCCACAGTAATTGTTTGGAATAAGCCTTTTTTTCTAGTCTGGGAAGTTTTCAGACAGATCTTTTTTAATTATCCATCTCAAGTTTCTTTTGTGGACTTCAACATAAAGTCTGGTATGTGGTCAGACTATTGTGTTTAATCTGAGCCACTTAAAGTCAGACACCAGTTATCAATAAGTTTCAAATTGGACGAAATCCATTTTAACTCTCGCTTTCGGTTCTACAATTGCTGCAACTTGCAGTCCACACCTAAGCTAATCTTAGATGACATTGTTGGCTTTTATGGTATTTTCCGTAGTTGTCTTATCTGAATATTTAAGCATGAATATCAATATTCATTCCGTTTAAGTGGGGTTTTCAAGAAAAAATGAATAGGAAAAAGTATATATTTCTCCCAAATGGGACCTGCACATTCCCAATGGAAGATAAAATTTGTTTCAATAAGTCTCAACATTTAATTCATCTCAAATCCAGCTTGATAAGTTTTATTATTAGTAAATATTGTATTAAAATCACTTTTATTTTTAATTTACAGCATTTGTTAGCAAAAAATGAACAATACTAATTTCCCAAATTAAGTCAAAATGATGTGAATTTTCCCAATGCAAAGGGACCCAGCCCCATTCCCAAAATGGTGAAAAAACAACACTGGTTTTTGTTCTTGCAGAAAATGCCCTGGAACACACGCCGGAGGGTCACGATGCTGTAGAGGCCAGCAACAACCCAGGTTAGGTTAGGTTATGGACAGGACTAAGGACTACCCGGTAGTTATTTTGGTCATGGACAGGACTAAGGACTACCCGGAAGTTATAACAGACAGAACTGTATCACAACTGACACATGCATAGGATTGGTTTAAATGACGTTTTTATGCCCCCCTTCGAAGAAGAGGGGGTAAATTGTTTTGCACATGTCCGTCCGTCTGTCGGTCGGTCCGTCCACCCTGGGGTTTCCGCATGATAACTCAAGAACGCTTAGGCCTAGGATCATGAAACTTAATAGGTGCATTGATCATGACTGGCAGATGACCCTTATTGAATTTCAGGTCACTTGGTCAAAGGTCAAAGTCACAGTGACTCTAAACAGTAAAATGGTTTCCAGATGATAACTAAAGAATGCTTAGACCTAGGATCATGAACTTTCATAGGTACATTGATCATGACTGGCAGATGACCCCTATCGATTTTCAGGTCACTAAGTCAAAGGTCAAGGTCACAGTGACTCCAAATAGTAAAAAGGTTTCCGGATGTTAACTCAAGAATGCTTACGCCTAGGATCATGAAACTTCATAGATACATTGATCATGACTGGCAAATGACCCCTATTGATTTTCAGGTCACTAGGTCGAAGGTCAAGGTCACAGTGACTCGAAACAGTAAAATGGTTTCCGGATGATAACTCAAGAATGCTTACGCCTAGGATCATGAAACTTCATAGGAATATAGATCATGACTGGCAGATGACCCCTATTGATTTTCAGGTCACTAGGTCAAGGTCAAGGTCATAGTGACCCGATATAGTAAAATGGTTTCCGGATGATAACTCAAGAATGCTTACGCCTAGGATCATGAAACTTCATAGGTACATTGATCATGACTGGCAGATGACCCCTATTAATTATCAGGTCACTAGGTCAAAGGTCAAGGTCACAGTGACTCGAAACAGTAAAATGGTTTCCTGATGATAACTCAAGAATAATTAGGCCTAGGATCATGAAACTTCATAGGTACATTGATCATGACTGGCAGATGACCCTTATTGATTTTCAGGTCACTAAGTCAAAGTTCAAGGTCACAGTGACAAAAAACATATTCACACAATGGCTTCCACTACAACTGACAGCCCATATGAGGGGCATGCATGTTTTACAAACAGCCCTTGTTTTCTGAAGCTTTTACCATTTTGGCTACACCAGCTTGACTTAAAACTTACTAAAACACAACACTTACTTCACAGTTGGATAATAAAGATCCAATAAAAAAAATTGACAAAGATTTTTGTGTGTAATGAAGAATATTTGACAAACTAGCGACAAAAACCTGGACTGTGGACATACACTTGCATACTAAGATTATCAAAGTAATTAAAAGTATGTTCTTTTCTTCTGTTATTCATATAGACTGCAGCCCTGTGTTGTATTGTTTAGTGCTCCTGTTATTCATTTGTTTCTTGTTCTGTGAAAATTGTGCAAAATGCTGGTGCGTAAAGTGTTTTCCCAGATTAGCCTGTGCAGTCCACACAGGCTAATCAGGGATGACACTTTCCGATTTTGTAGTATTTTTAGTTTCAAGGAAGTCCCTCTTTATGGAAAATCAAGTTTAGGCGGAAAGTGTCGTCCCTGATTAGCCTGTGCAGACTGCACAGGCTAATCTGGGATGACACTACGCACATGCATTAAGCCCAGTTTTCTCAGAACAAGGCTCATTTGCATTTCTAACATGTGGGGCTTCTGCAGCTCCTGAAGTAATTATTAGAGCTTCTGTACATTTGATTTGAACCTTAATCAACTGCCATTCTCAGCTGAGTTATTTAATGTCCTTGTTATTCATGTGATTACAAGCCTCTGTTAGTCACACAGGAAGGTGTAATTGATTTAATACAAAGCTGTGCCCCAATGATGTATTGTGCAGTGGATGAGGGTTTCCCCTTAGAGGATGAGGACCCTATACCGATGGATGATGGAAGGGAGGAGCCACTGCCAGAGCAGATCTCACCCCAGGCTATCAATACTCCGGTAAGTAGGAAATACTGTATGCTTTAATAGCTCTAGGCCAAAGTTTTTGTACACATGCAACTCTAATAAACTCAGGTAAGTTTACATTTTGTGATTTTAATATAACACTTAATGTTGACGGAGTTATTTTCCCAATTCAACTCTCAATTACCTTAAATCAAGGCTTCTGGATTATCACTCTCAAAACTTCCAAAATATTGTACTCATTGGTGACATTCTAAGATAAGGTTTGGCTTTTGTTATAATCGTTCAACTTCAAGTTATGACACCTTATTGATATCATTTCCAAAAAAAACCATAGTTTTCACTCTTTATCTCATTAATAGATTCACATATTAGAATTATCTATTTATTTAGGTTAAACATCATAAATACACGCCAAGTTAAGATAAATGAGCGATTTCAAGAAATATGGAATATTTGAAAACAAATATTTGAATAACTGTTTGTTTGTTGTTTTTCAAAAAGCATATAGAGTACATGAATTGCATGTTTTTGTTTCTTATTACCAACACTCCATGCTGCCTATTGATCTCCAGTACACAAAATAGTTGTCAAAATGTACCTTTCACCCTACAGTTGTGTTTGAGTGTTGACAGTTATCTGTAATTGATAATCCCTTAAACAAAAGTTAAACCAAAAATTTATAACGAAGCGTGTTATAAACAATTACCCGGTAAGTTAAAATAAACATGCTTTTCTGCAACTATTGTTGATCATTTTGGAAATTTTGAAACTGTCAACAAATAAACAACTGTTCTTGCATCCTTGTTATACCTATGCTTCACAAGGCTGCCATTTTTGAAGTTAGTAATATCATAATATGAGAAAACAGCCAAAGAACTCAAGAGCCATATGGATGAAATTCCATGATGAATTACTTTGTAGGTCTGTTTGTATGTCTACGTTTTAAATTGTTGAGCTATGTACTTGTATATCTTAAATAAATTTAAATTGATAATTCTGTATATTATATATTATATTATTGCATTGATGATTAGATACAGGTATGCATTATGTGTAGCGTCTATTGTTTTAACAAAAAATAGCACGGGTTGTAAAATACTAAGTAAAATAGTATACATTACTTTTATATATGTTTTACTTTAAGCTGTTAGGCGAAACAATTGTTGACTACTATTCATAGTTGTTTACCCAATAACACAAATGAATTGGTCTATCTTAAGGCATTCTCTTCCAAGTTTATGACCTTAATTTGGTTTTAAAAACGAACAATCGAGACACCAGATAAGCACCAGATAATCGCATTAAGGCAGAATTCTAGTAAAATAGCACTTTTTAAATAAACTTTCCAAACATTTAGAGCCATTAAGTTTGGATGAAAACCTGTGTGTCCGAAAATAAAGAGTCATAAAAAATTATTATTTTGGCCACAAACGGGGTTATTCGAAAACTTTGAGTAATATTATAAATAACGGTATTGATGGTATATATATTGATTGATGTATTTGCTTCTTTTTTTTCTGAATACACTGTTTGCAGAGCAAAAAACAATGAATGATTGGTGCATTAAGATAGTATTTATCTCCACAGTTTTGTTCGAGCTATAAAATACCGGTAGTCACTCAGATGTTTGCATTCTGCATAGGCAGCTTTGTAATTTTCTTGTTAAGGTAAACTTGAATTAACTCCATATCACTGTTTCTATTACAGGTATTCAATTGAAACTTCACATATTATCTGTTAAAAAATATGGTATCCAGATGTTGGTTTTTTTTTCCTGTTTAAATGCTTTTATCCATTCATAATATATACATATACACACAATTTACAAAGGCATGTTTGTTCATATACTTAAATTACCATATGTAATGTGTTTTCGCGATATTAATACAATCATTACTCAAGCTGAATTAGGATCATACTTCCTTCAACCTTTTTACCTTTTTTACTTAACTTAAATAATTATTTATGTATAGCACAATAATATTAAGTGATTCTTAAACAAGAAAAGGATCAGAATTACAACAACTATGGCTACAGTGTTCAAAGAGATAATACCTAGTACATTTGCTAGTGTCATTAAAAATGGACCTTTTTAACAAAGTTTGATTTTACACTTATAGTGCAGTTTACAACACAATCAATATAAACTTTATGATCAATATGCAAACAACATAGTAACACAAGAAAAGAGTCAGATTTACAACTACTATGGTTACAGTGTTCATCTGGTATCCAGATGTTATTGTATGAAGGAATACTCTTTTTTAAAGATACATAGATGTGATGTAGTATAGTCAAGCATTCGTTTGTCCTGTGACAACTCCTAGTTTTATCTGCCGTGGATGACAATGTGCTGATTGTTTTAACCCTTTGCATGCTGGGAAATTTGTCGTCTGTTATAATTTCGTCTGCTGAATTTCTAAAATTAGCATTTTCTTCGATTTTTTTCAAAGAATACTATCAGAATAGCAAACAGTTTGGATCCTGATGAGACGCCACGTTTTGTGGCGTCTCATCTGGATCCAAACTGTTTGCAAAGGCCTTCAAAATTCGGTTCCCGCACTGAAAGGGTTAAACATTTGACATTTCATTGATTTTTCATGTCCCAGGTTGTGGGTGGAGACATGCTGAGGCGAAGCAAGAGACAGAAGGAACTCAAGACTAGTGCAGCCACAAAACCAGTGAGTGATAATTCATCATGAATAGTAGCAGAGATAGACTTGCCTATCACTAGCAGCAAGCATTGAGAATGCATCTGAGAGTCCTTTCTGATCACATGGCACTAGGCAGACAGTGTGATATTTATGTTGAAAACAAGTAGCACTGGGCCAACTTACTCACTAGACACTAAATCTCACAGAACCTCACATTTAAATAAGGCAGCTGTCATTTACTGGCATATGTATGCGGAAATCAATTTACAAGGCATCTCAGTTTTAAGCTTTAAGAGTTGAAGAAAATTAATGCGTTTTTGTTTTTAGCTTTTCTAATCATGTCTGAATTCTCATCATCAGGTACCATCTGTAAAATGTCCCATATTTCAGTTTTGTTTTTTGACAAATTAAAATGAGTATTAACTGATTTTCTAATTGCGGTTTGTCTCACAGACATCTATTGATATATGAAGGTAAGCATGCTGTAAGTTGAATGATGCAGGTGAAGGACCCATGGAAAGAACTGGACGCTCATGAGGAGTCTAGACCTGCTAAACCTACAGCCAAGAAAGGTAAAAAATATGAGTCGCGTTCTGAGAAAACTGGGCTTAATTTGCGTAGTGTTGTCCCAGTCTGCACAGGCTAATCAGGGACGAAATACTTTCTGCTTTTATGGTATTTTTACTTTCAAGGTAGTCCCTTCTTACCGAAAATCAAGTTTAGGCGGAAAGTGTCATCCCTGTTTAGCCTGTGCAAACTGCACAGGCTAATCTGGGACAACACTTTACGCACATGCATTATGCCCAGTTTTCTCAGAACATGGCTCATAAAGCCTCATTCTAGGTAAACTGGGCCTGTTGCATGTGTGTCAAGTATCACCCTAGATCAAGCTGTACATGCTAATCAGTGATGACACTTTCCACCTAAACTGGATTTTTGTTTACAAGACATTTTTGTCCCCTTCCGGTGAAATTGGAGGGGTTTGCGCTCTGTCTGTCAGTCAATCTGCCACACTTTTCAGGATCCTGCGATTACTTTAAAAGTTCTTCATATTTTTCATGAAACTTGAAACATGGATAGATGGCAATATGCAGATTGTGCACGTCATTTCATTTTGATACTACATCAAGTATTCTGGTTGCTATGGCAACAAATAGACTAGAAATATTGCTGAAAATGGTGGAGTTTCACCGTAAGGGGAAAATATTGCTTGGCAATCTCTTGTTTTATATACTTTACGCGCATGCAAGTCCAGTTTCCCCAGGATGGGGCTTCTTTGCTAGCTAGCTGGTGTTGTACCTGCGTTGTCTCTCACTGCTAGCTGGTGTTGTACCTGCGTTGTCTCCCACTGCTAGCTGGTGTTGTACCTGCGTTGTCTCCCACTGCTGGCTGGTGTTGTACCTGCGTTGTCTCCCACTGCTAGCTGGTGTTGTACCTGCGTTGTCTCCCACTGCTAGCTGGTGTTGTACCTGCATTGTCTCCCACTGCTAGCTGGTGTTGTACCTGCGTTGTCTCCCACTGCTAGCTGGTGTTGTACCTGCGTTGTCTTCCACTGCTAGCTGGTGTTGTACCTGCGTTGTCTCCCACTGCTAGCTGGTGTTGTACCTGCGTTGTCTCCCACTGCTGGCTGGTGTTGTACCTGCGTTGTCTCCCACTGCTAGCTGGTGTTGTACCTGCGTTGTCTCCCACTGCTAGCTGGTGTTGTACCTGCGTTGTCTCCCACTGCTAGCTGGTGTTGTACCTGCGTTGTCTCCCACTGCTAGCTGGTGTTGTACCTGCGTTGTCTCCCACTGCTAGCTGGTGTTGTACCTGCTTTGTCTTCCACTGCTAGCTGGTGTTGTACCTGCGTTGTCTCCCACTGCTTGCTGGTGTTGTAGCTGGGTTGTCTCCCACTGCTAGCTGGTGTTGTACCTGCGTTGTCTTCCACTGCTAGCTGGTGTTGTACCTGCGTTGTCTCCCACTGCTAGCTGGTGTTGTACCTGCCTTGTCTCCCACTACTAGCTGGTGTTGTTTAAATATTGAATCTGAGCATGATACATGATGAAATTGCAGAGCTGCTCACCATGTTTTGTTTGGCCTTGTTGTCCCCCTCCATTCCCTTGCTGCCCTCTCAAATATTACAAACTGTCAACTGGTCAAACTTGACACTTAATGAAGTTTTCGGCTGATATCCACTAATAAAAAAATGTATTTGTCATAACCCTTTGCATGCTGGGAAATTTGACATCTGCTAAAATGTCCTCTGCTGAATTTCTCAAATTAGCATTTTCTTCGATTTTTTTCAAAAAATACTATCAGAATAGCAAACAGTTTGGATCCTGATGAGATGCCACGTTCTGTGGCGTCTCATCTGGATCCAAACTGTATGCAAAGGCCTTCAAAATTCGGTTCCAGCACTGAAAGAGTTAAATGAATTGGTTTGCCTGTTCACCCTTTAACAAGAATACTGCAACTCATCCATTATGTATGATTATGCTAGGTCGGTCTTATAAGCTTTGTCCTGGAGTAGAGGACAAGAGCAAGAAAAGGAAACGTAACTCTGCAGCTACTCAGAACACCCAGTTGGAGGATCTGACTTCATACTTTGAAAAAAAAGGTGAGTTGAATAATTTATCTTAAATGAAAAAAGAAATGTGTCTATTAATGTTCAGATGAAATATTTATTCTTTCATAAATGATCCGCAGTGTAAATGTATTTTTCGTCAGTTTTAATGTCTGTATTGCAGGCAAACTTTGTGAATTGCATCAACCAAGCTATAGATTTTTACAGTAACGTCAAGGACAGAGTGATGTCCATCTGGAAGCACAAAATATCAACATATAAATGAATTATCCTATAAAATCTTTAAAACCAATAATCTTATCACAGAACAAAATTGAACAAATGTATCAAAATAAGCATATAATTTTTGGTAATCAGTGTATTCGAATGTGGACAAGTTCCCGAAGAGTCAGCTGAAAGTGCCGACATTCCATGAATTAGAGGGGCTGTACTGGTTGGAGTACAAACGAAGGCAAACTCTGCATAGGGAACAGCTGAAACAGGTAACTGTCATGTTTTTAGTGCATATTTATGTATTTGAGCTTAGTAAAAGGCTTATGCTTTTAGAATTAGATACACTCTTTGATTCAGGTACAAGGGAAAAACTTTTTCTTTGAGTTTTCATAAAGCCGTTGCATGACCAATAGACAATAGTAACAATCACTGGTCCATGTTCTAAATAACATTTCATCTAAGTGCAAGAATTACATTTGAAGTAATTGGATGTCCTGGGCTACATGCAAGTAAGTGTTGTCAGTGTTACAAAGTCTTTTTATACTAAATATTCACAACAGGCGGGAAGAGCTGTCTTTGATTGTCCTTTTCAGATACACATGCATTAAGCCCAATTTTCCTATGACATGCTACATTATATTGCAGGTTTTTAAGCCCAATTTTCCTATGACATGCTACATTATATAGCAGGTTTATTAAGCCTAATTTTCCTATGACATGCTACATTATATAGCAGGTTTTTAATAAGTTGGTCATTATATCCTGGTTATAATATTGGGGTATGGCAAGCAGAGGGGCTTTTGAGTGTCTTCATACGTGTGTTTTTCATTTAATGACTTGAGTTTGAATAGACCTTGATTAAACTTTTGGTGATGAAAGCTTGAATAAAGACCTAGCATGGGAATGTATATTGTATCAGCTAGATGCAGGTAAGAATTACTAAAAATAGAAACATTGGGTAGGTAGCTTACTGGCAGACCTAGCTTGTACTTTGTACAAGCTTGGACACTAAATTAGGTAAAAGTAATTGTTAAGACGTTGAAAACCTGGTTTTATTGTCCCCTACCAGTGAAACCGGAGGGGTCTTATGGTTTGCCCTCCGTATGTCTGTCATTCTGTCTGTCAGGCCATCACACTTTTCAGGATCCTGTGATAACTTTAAAAGTTCTGCATATTTTTTCATGAAACTTGAAACATGGATAGATGGCAATATGGAGATTATGCACGTCATTTCATTTTGTTCCCACATAAAAAATTAAGGTTTGCTATGGCAACAAAAAAATAATTAAATATATATTTATATATAATATTTTTGATCTGACAATGATGGAGCCGGTAGGGGACATTTATTGCTTGGCAATAGTCTTGTTGAAAATATCTTCTAATTGTACTGTGCTAGTTGAAGCAGAAGGCCCCAGATGTGGCAGTGGAGGAGGAGGAGGAGGAAGAAGAAGAGAATATTGATGCCTTCCCTGCTTTGCCAGGTATCTTATGCACTAAGGGTAGTACTTTGACCAAATGCAGTTGTACCTGTCAAATTACTCATAACTTGGTACAAATGCACTGAGGTCAACATCAAATTATAATATTTTGGTGTAAATATGTGCGATGGGAGTAAATAAAATAATAAGGGCAGATATTTCACAGCTGAAAATCTGAAACAAATTGTTCCATAAATTTTACTCAAAAAATGCTCAATATTTGTCCATGTCATCTGCTTAGAATATTAATTAAATCAACAGTTGCCATCATCTTTTTGAACAGTTATTAATTGGCAATGATAACTTTCGAGGCTTTTTTGGCTTATTTCAAAGCCATTATGTTTTAATTCTCCTAATTGCAAAAAGTATATTTTTCCCGAAATTCAGTCCCGAAATTCACATTGATTTTTTGACTTTCAGATGTTTGAAAATATAGCTGTTAATTATAGGAAAAAAAGCGTTTGAAGTTGTAATATATGTATAACTGATATTTTTATGTTTAGTCTTTTCAGTTTTTATGTAAGTTTTATTAAGAACTTTAAAAAGTTATGCATTAAGCAATAAAAGGTTTTCAACTTGTTCACAGATTTGGGCATATATTGAAGTGAGTCAGTAAATGCCTTAAATTTCAAGATTATTACCACAGAACTATAGAGCTTTGCAAAAAATAGAAAAGATTTTTCGAAAGAAAAAAACAAACATTTTACCATCTTGAATGTTTTACTTTTAAGTGTTTTTTACTTGATATACTAGTAAGTGATCCACGTTTAACCGACAAAACTTTTTTGTAACACTTGATTAATTTATAAATTTCAAATGATTATAATCGATAAACAAAGCTGTATTTTCTGTATGAGTCTACGACATAAGTGATTTACAGTGCTTTTTTTTTAACTTTGACAAAGAGTTGGATAATTGTCAATCACAATCTTTGAAAAAGTAACTTTAAAGTTAAATTGATGCTTATATTCCAGAGGCATAGGTGATTTTTCCCGAATTGTGAGAAGTTCTGACCTTTGTATAAATTGCATAGGGAGCAAGATATTTTAAGCATGTTACTTGCTATTGTTTGGCAAGTTGATATACAGCAAGTATTTGATATTCGTCAAGTATAAATTGGTTTGTTATGAAAACAAAAAATCTTTTACACAATCAATATAAACCAAAATTACATTAGACAATAAAAAATACTGAAGAACTGATTTTTATCAGATTTTAAACATTTGGTGTTTTGCTTTTAAAGTTTGGTGCACTAAAAGAATAAGTAAGAGTTGAAAAAGATCACTTTTCATTCATCATCCTTGCAAACTGTAACAAAATGTCTCATGTATTGGAAAAAAAGCTCTTTAACAATGTCAACCTTTCAAACTATGCCTTTTGTTAATCATAACAGTTTTTTTCATAAGAATAGACAGCTAAAACTATCATTTTACACAATTATTCTGACACATTAAGTGATCCATGTACAGTTGAGTTTACTGTGATTTTCATTTTGATATTTGTCACTGTGACTACTTGGTCGCAATAAATCTTGTTAAACTATAACAAGTTTGCTGTTACAATTATCACTTGTAAATTTGGCAGCTGTCTTGGATGATGACATTGATGATTTAGTGGATGATAACCTCTTCAATGCTATTGACAATGCATTAAGCTCAAATGACCCGTACGATCCTGCAGAACCCACAGAAAAACCATGGGCAGGTAAAACTAGATAGTGCAGTTGAAACAGGTGAAATATTCAAGGATTTCTTTATAAGATAACATGTTTGTCAATTTTAACCTCTTATAGTGCAGCTCTTTTTCATAAATGGCAACAAAACGAATGCTTCCAGCATGCCTATTTAAAGCTTTAAAGCCTTATGCAGAACAGATCCATTGCATTTAATGAGATGTAATGATAATCAGCTGTGCGTCCCAGACAGAAACTCCTACTGCTAGAGACATAACTGCAGAATTGTACAAAAATATTTATTTAAATCATACTGAATAGAAAATTGGTAAATCTGTAATGTTTGTCTCTGCAACAGTATTTTAAACATTGTTGTGCTTGTATGAAGAACTTTCATAGACTATGTCTTATTAAATTTCAGAGAGACTTGAAGATGGTATTATTCTCAATAGCTATGAAGATTTAGTGCGGAAACATGTGGTGAGTTTGATGAGTGGATTGGTTGAAAATGAGTAATAGAAGTCGTAGTCTTAGTACTGTACTCTTGTTAAACTTCTCATAGGTGTATGTGTGTGTGTTTGTGTGCAAAGTTTGTTTGTATGAATCACAAAATAACTGATTCACATTAGTAGGTCTGCCCTGAGACTTTCCATGCATGGTAGGATTTAAAAGAATTATGGTAGCCTAAATATGGAGTGTTTCATTGACAAGAATATGATGGCTATTTTTGAGGTTGAACTCTAAAATTAAGCTTTTAAGTTGTGGATTTTGTTGGCAACATATTCTGGGTCAGAGTTCTAAAATTCGAAATGCATCGTAGAATTATGAATCGTTTGTAAGAAATGTTGTATTGTTAGGTAACTTAAAGGTCTTAGTCATACTTTATTTTATCCAATCTGTTTTATTTGACTATAAAAATAACTCGGCATGTTCTTGTATATACAATGTATATCTATATGGGATGGTGTGTTATGCACAAATACAGATTGGCTATCTTCAAGGTGGAGAGCATACTTTGAGGTAAATTCTCTAAATTAAGTTCTTTCTTGTTCAATTATGGCTTATTCTTTATATGCAAGTCATAATTATTTTTTTTTAAATGAAGCGGCACTTTCTGTATTAAGGAGTCACAAGTGTTAAAATCAATGCCAAAGCGATACATGGGAGGTAAATCTTTACCTTAAGTTACAGATTCTGTTGTTTATGCCCCCTGCCATGATGCTTGCAGAAGGGCATATAGATTATAGTGTAACCCCTGTTTATGTGTGTGTTTGTGTGTCTGCGTTCTTGTTTGCTTGTTAGGGACATTTTGTGTCTGTACTTTTTGTACATAAAGGGATTTAAAAATAAATGAGCACAAAGGAGCATTATTTGAAGACCATGTACAATGTATATAGTACAACAATTATTTATGTGTAATTATGTTACACATGTGATATAGGCTTTATCTTTAGCAGCAATTCAAGTGAAATATTTTGGGCATCTGTGTCCTTTGGACTTTTATCTAGTTTTTCATATACACTGTAGTAAGACTAAGAGGCAATTAAAAGGTTTCATCCTTTCAGAAAATTCTGTAACACCATGAAGTTCTCTCCTACAACTGATGTGATACAATGTACCAGGATTTGTGATTCCCTTGCTATAATTTTAACAAAAAAATGAATGTATTAAATTATGACCACACCCCATCTTTCCTTCTTTGCGAGTAAGTCAGAGGTTTTCTAACAAAAAGAGGTGAAAGGTCCTTGGCTGTTTTATGTACTGTTTGCAAAAGCCTAACAAAAAAATCTTAAGTTTTGCTTATGGGGAAGTAATCTGAAATTTTGTACATTAAACTCTATATTTCCGCCTTAAAGTCCACTTACAGAATTAAGCAATATTAACCATTTTTGCAACTTGTACATGCTTATGCGATTTTGATTTAAAATGACCTCAACATGAAATAGCCAAAGAAAAATGTAATATTTTAGAGGAATTGCCTGAAAATTTACCAAAGAAGCTCTATGAACACAGGGCCTGGTGTTCACATAACATGATCAATAACCCTTTCAGTGCGGGAACAGAATTTTGAAGGCCTTTGCAAACAGTTTGGATCCAGATGAGACGCCACAGAACGTGGCGTCTCATCAGGATTCAAACTGTTTGCTATTCTGATAGTATTCTTTGAAAAAAGCGAAGAAAATGCTAATTTTAAAAATTCAGCAGACGACATTTTAGCAGAAGACAAATTTCCCAGCATGCAAAGGGATAATATTGTCTGCTTACACAGGAGGAGTACATGAGCAGTGCCCAGAAGTATGCCCAGATCACAGAGCTGTCCCGACGTGTATCCGAGTGGGAGGACAAGGTGTTGCCAAGGCTCGAAGAAGAGGAGCGGCGCGGCTCCTTTGACATTAACACGTACGGCTCTGCAGTCCTTGACAGATTAGACAAAGGCGCCACCGTGAAGTTTCGGGATGTTGTTAGAGGGAAACCCATCCATGAGACCTGTCGCACGTTCCTGGCATCACTGATGTTGGTGGGTTTAAATATTAGTGTGTGGGTTGTAGTGCTATGGTGTTGTGACTAAATAATGCACCTATGTACAGTAATGGTATGTGTTGTTGTATATGAAATGCACCTAGATTCACAGTTGCAATTTCAAACACTTTTCATGGTAAGAAATAAATGTAATTAGTTTAGAATAAAGAAATCATCAGATCAATATAATTTTGATAGGCTAATTGCAAAGAATTCCCATTAGTTAAACATGAACTACTCTGTTATGTTGATATTCATATTGTTTTAGGCAAACACCAACAATGTGAAAATAAATGAGAAGGGTGCTCTGAGTGAAGGTATGGACAAGTTTGAACTGACATTGCTGACAAGGAGACGTCATTTTGAGCTGCTACAAGATTATCATGCCCCGTCACTGTCCGAAGAACACTGAGAAGAGTGTAATGGTAGATCAGATGACTGTTCAAAGATGTACCATTGGGTGTGCATAAGTCTAACCTGCTACATGCTAAGTTTTTATTGACAAAGATATTACTACCCTTGTTACAACTTATATAAATAACAAGGCAAACAAGTACACCTGATTCTGACATTGATCACATTTTATTTATGGGATGTCATCATAAAGAATGGAAATCCATGAATGCCGTCAGCACAATGCAGTTCTTTTTACAAATGAAAAAAAAGAAATTAATGATATATATTTGGAATCAAAAAAGTAATTGTTAATCAACTTATAATAAAACATCTGGGCCATTCTCTGGGAGCACTGGGCATATTACTGCATGTGCTTAACCCTTTCAGTGCTGGAACCGAATTTTGAAGGCCTTTCATCTGGATCCAAACTGTTTGCTATTCTGATAGTATTCTTTGGAAAAAAAATGGAAGAAAATGCTAATTTTAGAAATTCAGCAGACGACATTTTAGCAGACAAGAAATTTCCCAGCATGCAAGGGTTAAAGCATGGCCCCTGATAAGCCTGTAGCATGCAATCAATACAGGCTTCTCAGGGAATGACAATTTCAGCATTTACGGATTTTTTGTTTTAAGAAAGTCTCCTCTAAAATGAAAATTAAGTTTGGGAAAAAAGTGTTGCCCTAATTAGCCTACTGTATTGGGCTAAGGTGGGACAATACCCGCATGCATCAAGCATATGTTTGTGTAAATACTTACCTGTTTGAGTCCGTGTTATGAATCATCATTCGAAAAATTAACTTACAATGCTTTTTTTGACAAAGAATTTCATAGCTCCAACCTTTTATTTAAGTAAATATCAATACCGGTCATTTATTGCCGTTGTATCTATTAAGGAACAAATTGATTACAAATGTTACCATGTATACTTGTTGTGAGCATAATTTACATGTGTCATAAGATCTTTGGTAAATCTGGGCCAAGGCGTTTAAAATTATGCTCATTATTACTCCAAATTGTTGTTTATTGGCTAATAAACACCAATATATAAACAACTATCTTGACTGGAAACTTCCTGTATTTTAAGATAAAACAGAAAGATCTTAATTGATGAGTAATTATCCCCCGCCGTAGGCGGAGGGATATTGTTTTGACGGTGTCCCTCCGTCTGTCCGGCACTTTTATGTCTTGAGCCATATCTTGGATGTGCTTTGGCGGATTTCATTGAAACTTGGTATGAGTATATATATGGATAAGAGGATGATGCTCGCCAAATGGCATTGTACACAATCGAATAATAACGGAGTTATGGCCCTTTGTATTTTGAAAAAATGCTTTTTTTGTGTGTCCGGAGCCATATTTTGTGTCCAGAAGTATAATGGCAGGGCATATCAATTCAACGAATTTGCCTGTTTTAATACAAGTCAGTTCTTTAGCTTGTATGATGCTCTGCTGAATGGGGGAGTATAATTATGGTCGCTGCTTTGTAGATGAAGCCGAATTTTTATGGCATTGAATTTATGTTGGTCTGAAACTAATTTCCTTGATAATTGTTTCAATCCTACCAGTTGTCTGGCAGGAATACTTTTCTTTTCATTATGAGAACTCAGACTACTGATTTTTCTTGTTTAACCCATTTATGCCTAGTAGACTCACCTATCCTTCTTAATTGGATCAATTGATTTCCAAAATTAGGGATGTCTAGTATATTTATTTCTATATTTTGAATATATCTTACAGAAATTCCTTAAAGCAAACAGCGCAGACCCTGATGAGAGGCCGCATAATGCGGCGTCTCATCTGGGTCTTCGCTGTTTGCCAAGGCCTTTTTTCTAGACGCTAGGCATAAATGGGTTAAGATAAAAGCAAATCATGGTGTGCTGATTCATATATGTGATTTCAAAACAGTTTAACTTCGCTCATTTAATAGATAAGGCTGTTTGATCCTTTCAATGGAGATTGAAGAAGATCGCTTTAAAATGATGGATTGTTAAGAATACTAAGAATATTGCTTACCATATGTCTATTTCAATGGGTAATTATGATAATTATGTATGTTAATGTTTATTATCATGATGCAATATAATTTTAACATATTATTTTAACTCATGTAACCAATAACAGACAATTTTGTAGCAGCTATATTTCATAAATATTTCATGCACATGGTTGAAAGTATTATATCAGCCGTTTTGGGAAAAACGGGCTTAATGCATGTGTGAAAAGTTTGGTCCCAGATATGCCTGTTCTGTCCACACTGAATCAGGCACAACTCTTTCAGCTTTTATGGGATATAGTTGTTTAAGGGAAGTCTCTTTAAAAGAAAATATATCAACTGCACAAGCTAATGTGGAACAATACTTTCACCCATGCATTCAGCCTGGTTTTCCCACTGACTCATATACAGTAATAAAAGGTTAAACTTTCTCCATGGATTTCTGTACTCATCAACCCCTACTTATAATGCAGCACTCTTTTTTAGTGGATTTGTATACCAGATTAGCTTTCGGTATGACCACAAAACTTTTCATCAACTTACTGGTACTGAAATGATAATGCTCATAAATTTAAAAAAAAAATGCTGTATTTCATTTATGAGTTCTATAATACTGGTCTTTTTACACTATGTCTAGACAAGCCCTCTAATGGATTCAGATAATATTGTTGTGTTTAATAAATTGCTTAGTCCATTCTTTCTCAAATATGGTGGATTATTGTACTGCAATATCAGGGCCCATATACACCAAATATTCTCAAGACTTAACAATAAAGACACGATTTTAAGTAATGTATAGACCCTTTAAGAAAATGATTTAGTGTTTCTGAATATATTTTGTGCCAATATTGTTAAAATATTTTAAAAGACAAAAAGAACAAAGTGATTGTGACTTCCTAGTTTAATTCAATATGTATTAAAGAATTTTTAGATTTGTGTGTGTCTTCATTACTGGTATCCCTGATTTTTAAGTAGGTCATGCAAACAAAGGACTAGAATTAACTTTAAATGCATTATTGTCTTATTGCCATTCCTTTTGACAACATAAAGAGTATGACAAGCATTCACTATTTCCATAGGTAAAACTTAAAAGAAGTCCATACACGCAAGTGTTCAAGTCTGTGACTTGATTGTGTTAAGTCTTTTTAGATCAAAATTATTTAAAATGTTAATAAACCCTTTCATGTTTTAAGATTTGTTTAACAAAGATTTAATTTATACTTTGATCAGAAATGTTCCTAAAAGTACATATGAAGTCAAGATTTTTATGCGATGCTTTGATACCTGTCCTAAAGTTGAACAAATAAATGTATTTTTAAATCTTGAATATTCAACTTGCTTTTCGACATGTACCACTAAATGGCCACCATTTAATTTTTATGCCCCCCTTGGAAGAAGAGGGGGTATATTGTTTTGCACATGTCGGTCGGTCAGTCCTTCCACCAGATGGTTTCCGGATGATAACTCAAGAATGCTTAGGCCTAGGATCATGAAACTTCATATGTACATTGATCATGACTGGCAGATGACCCCTATTGATTTTCAGGTCACTAGGTCAAAGTCACAGTGACTCAAAACAGTAAAATGGTTTCCGGATGATAACTCAAGAATGCTTACGCCTAGGATCATGAAACTTCATAGGAACATTGATCATGACTGGCAGATGACCTCTATTGATTTTCAGGTCACTAGGTCAAGGTCACAGTGACTACAAATAGTAAAATGGTTTCCGGATGATAACTCAAGAATGCTTACACCTAGGATCATGAAACTTCATAAGTACATTGATCATGACTGGCAGATGACCCCTATTGATTTTCAGGTCACTAGGTCAAGGTCACAGTGACTACAAATAGTAAAATGGTTTCCGGATGATAACTCAAGAATGCTTACGCCTAGGATCATGAAACTTCATAGGTACATTGATCATGACTGGCAGATGACCCCTATTGATTTTCAGGTCACTAGGTTAAATGTCCAGGTCACAGTGACTCCAGAAAGTAAAATGGTTTCCGGATGATAACTCAAGAATGCTTACGCCTAGGATCATGAAACTTCATAGGTATACATTGATCATGACTGGCAGATGACACCTATTAATTTTCAGGTCACTAGGTCAAAGGTCAAGGTCACAGTAACTCGAAATAGTAAAATGGTTTCCGGATGATAACTCAAGAATTATTAGGCCTAGGATCATGAAACTTCATAGGTACATTGATCATGACTGGCTGATTTTCAGGTCACTAGGTGGAAGGTCAAGGTCAGTGACAAAAAATCGTATTCACACAATGGCTGCGACGACAACTGACAGCCCATATGGGGGGCATGCATGTTTTACAAACAGCCCTTGTTGAAATCGGAAGTTGTTTACCATGAATAACAGGTTGCACTGGAAGTCATGCTTTAAGAAAAACTTTAAAATCTCGAACATTCAACTTGCTTTTCATGTACCAATTCAAAGCCGCATTTATTTTTTTCGAATAGGAAGTTATTTACCATTCAACTCAAGCTAACTACAGGTTGCACTGTCAGTCATGCTTGAAGAAAAACTTAAAAATTACTTCATGTATGCATTAGAATGTTGGGGTTTTGTACATTTTATTAGGTTTCAAATACCTTTTGTCTTCCCTCCTAATTATTTTGACATATAGTTTCTATTATTTCTTAGTTTAGATCTTTTTAACCATATTTATCATATGACAATAATGAACACATATGGCACACATAAATGAAGAAGCAAATGCCTGAAAACTGCCTTACTCCAAGACGTTTTAGTGGAAGTCTTGAAAAAATGGGCGAGCCCAGTTCCCACACCATTTATTTGGGGAAGTAAACTCGAAAAATGGAAAATGCAGTACACTACCAAGTTTGCCTGCCTGCATGTAATTACTGTATGTGTGTGTTGTTAACATTTTATTGGCAAATATTACAAAAGAAAATGTAAGTTTACCATCTCAGGTAATTGGTTGAAATGACACTGTGCAGTTTTAAACACTTAAAGCATGAATAATCATAAAATCTAAAGCATAAATAATCATACAATCTATATCTTAAACAAAATGTGTCCCAATATATAAAAACAGTACTGATTTGGTTTGATTCATAATGCAAAGGCAGTCAGGTGCGACAGTGGTTAAACTGAATCAATTTCAGAAAATATAATGTAAATAACATCCTGTTACAAAAAATGTTTACCAGTAGAATTCATAACTGCGCAAAATCAATGGCTTTACCTCTTCACTTTAAGTTATACAAGCTTGTACATATCCATTAAATTAACAATCATTCCACAGACATTCATTCAGTCTTTTCTTATTATTGTATTTGTTTGTTTGACTGCTTATTAATGTCATTATGTATGTAATTTGTTGTGTATTCTGTTTATGTTATGGCTAAACATTTTAACAATTTGCACAAGTTTTCATATTTATTACATGTATAATAAATAACACAAACAGAGATGCTGCAATTTGAATTTCCTTAAACATGTCAAACAGAATGTCCACCCTACCTTCAGAGGTTATTTCTATTTATGGACTTTAGTGAGATCTATACATTCAGTGTGTTCTATTTATGGCCTTTAGTGAGATCTATAAATTCAGTGTGTTAAACATTTCCTTAGTTACATGTTTATTTCATCATCCATGACAGTTATGTAAACACAGACTAAACAAAAAATCACTTCTTACGAAATACATTTTGAAGTACACATGTAAACATGAAAGCATTAATTTAACTCATAAAACAGAATAAATTTATCATGCATTGATATTTAATGTACCCGAATAATTTCCATGCCGGCAAATTGTATTGTCCTCAATTTTGACTTTAGCTAACCATCCACCTTATCTTAAGGTCACTAGTACTACAATCATTTTATACAACTTATAACAAGCAATCTTCAAAGGAACATTTGTTAAAGACTTCAATGTCATTTTACAGTTAAAACAACCATTAAATATGAATTCGGAAACAACAGGGACAAAGAAAACTGTGATTAATATTAATAAAAATTATACAATTATAACTTGCATACCTGTAGAATAGTTTAATCTTCATGTCAATTAAACCTTAACTTAAAGATATTAAAAATTAACTACTTCAGATAATAATTTCTAAAGAGAAAAAATACTGCCAAAATATTACCTTGTAAATGCACTAAAAATAATGCACTTAAAATTATATGCGTCTGTAAATTAACAGTGTAAATAAACAATTTGATTACTATTATTTAAAACCATAAGCGAATGAATTAAAATTATAAGATATAAATGACCTTTAGAAAATCAAGAAAAAAATTATCTTAGTCAAAAGGGACCCATCTTATTTTGGAGGAGGCCCATATAATGAAATGTTAAATAAACAAATACATATGTAACATGTATTTACTGTTTTATTAATATAAAAATGTCACTCTGCCAATTTCTAAATTGGAATTAAACAAATAAAATAAAAGCCTCTTCTGATAAGATAATGAACATTCAAACACTTCCAAAACATAATCAGGTACTTCAATGACCCACACCTGCGTACAAATATGAAAATGATAAAACATTAAAAAGGCACTTGGCATGAAACAGTGAAAGTAAATGCTTAATTATCATTAGCCATTAACCGCTGAGTGAACACATTGGATCTGTGAATTGGTGAGAGAATTGGATTCAGAACAGCACCACATTCCTCAATCCTCCGAGCAAACCGAGCCCGATCTCTGGCATATTCCTCCCAAGGACCTTTCCTGGCTGCTGCGTAAGCGTGTCCCCAAGCTATGATAGTGTGGACTGAAGTCAAATCATGGTCTGCTGCAAACCGAACCTGAAATTCAACCAAATAAACATGGAATACTTTTATTGAGAATGTCAATTGTTCTAAAAGTATGTGTCACATCGAATGACAGGAGTTCATATAATGATAAAAAACACAAAACGCTGAAGTCATACTTAAGTGTTCAAGTAAACGTTATATCCGCACCATAGAATGCTTTAGTGTCATTATGCATTTATCTCATTGTATGTGATCAGTTTAAATCAGAGGCTTTAGTTCCTTATGGGCATATTTCAGTCAATTTTGAAAATTACAGTTAAAGATAACTTATTATTATTATTACAGTTTGATTATTATTCAGTTCTTGACCATGCTTATTGTTTTGGCATACCTGTTTCTTTGACTGCCTCTGTTGTGTTGGTTGAGACTCATTTTGTGCCTGCCAGGAGTTATTTATGGCCTGCAACCTTGAAGACACAGCAGAGTTTTCGTTATCACATGCATTTGAAATGGCGCAGGGACCACTTAAAATGCTCAATGAGGTAAATAGATTATTGCAGCGAAGACCAAGATCTCTGTCCTCTTCAAGAGACGAGAAATCTTCATCAAATTCACCTTCATCATCACTCCAATCTGAACTACATGTATCGCTATCACAGGTAAACTGGAATGAATGAATGTTGATGCACACAGTATTATCAAGTTTCATAGAAGCTTCACTGTTTTTTTCATTACCTCTATGTGAATCCAGAACTAGAGGAGCTTTCTGTCGAGACTGTTGTTGACGTCTTTTCTTTTTTGAGGGCCGAGCTTTTTTGCCGACGGCTCTGCAAAACAACACAGCTGGTTGAAGTTCTGTGATGCATTCCTGTTCTCTTATTGTTGAACTGTTTGATTTGATAGGCAACACATTTTGTGAAACAAAGCATTTCTCATCAACATTATCACAGTCATGACTAGATGAATGCAAGTTCACAGTTTTCTGTACGTTCTCGTCAAATTCATTACTGAACCAACTGTGAATGCCACTTTGTTTTTCTGCATGTTGCGAAATAATATTTTTAGACTCTTCTGCTTTTGACAAGTTTTCACTCTTCAGTTTGTCTTTACTTATTACAATTGGGACATATTTACTCTGACAATTATATTCGAACCAGTCAGTGCTTGATGTAGAAGATTCTTTATTAACACTGTCAATGTTATTTATTGGACCACAACCTTGTTGTCTTTTCCCAACAGCCTCATCCGGTACCTTGTTTTCCTTCAATATGCATTTAACTAAATCAGCAGAAATTTGTATTTTTTTGCTGTCGTCTGAGCATTTTCTGTCAATACTTACACATACGTTGGACTGGGTATTCATGGAGTGTGCTAGAAGTTTGGGTTCCGACGAGTCAACTTTCCGACTATTAGCAAGCAACCTTGCATTATAAGGAGTAATACAAGGTTTATTATGATCATGCCCCACCCTCAAAGGAGGGGGAATGTACTTTTGACACTCTGGAATTACCATGGTTTGTTGAATATGATTGCTACACAAATTATCAATTGTTGATCTGGCCCGTTTGGAATTCACACTACCTGAGTTGTCCATTGAACAAAAGTCTGTATTTCTGTTGGTAATATCTGCACTGGTGTACTGAAACAATCGCCCTGGGTTGTTGTTGTTGCACAAAAACATGCTCTTAAAGAGTGTGAATGGTTTTGACTGGTGGGAACAAGTAAGGCTGTTTGAAGCTACACATCCCGAGTTCCAACTTTCAAATAATGTTGGTTGTAGAATTGCCATTGTGCTGTTAATATGATTTGATTTGTTATTCTGAGTACGTTCTATGGGTTGATTTAAGTTCATGGGCTTTCTTCCAGATGTTACTTCTCCAACACTATCTAACCGCAATAACTTGTGAAAGTTGCTATTGTTTGCACATCCACCTCCAAAACCGCGGCACTGGGCTTGACTTTGTCTAGAATTCCGATTCATCACAATAACAATCTCTTAACACCACATTTTGATAACTTACCGATCAAGGTATGGGTGATAAAAGTTTAACAAAAGTTCCACCACACCAATGGAAGTGTCCGACTTCTATTTTAAGCGGTCTTCGCCACTTTTCGCAACACCAAGCTAGGTCCGTGTCTACAAGTACAACAGCTTTTGTACCGGTTTCGTAACTTTCTCGCGAAGAATTCTCCTTTAGATGATTAAGACATACACAATTATGCTTAATTACTTGATTAGTCGACGCCATAATCACTGAGATATCACACTAAAGTTTCTGTATATCGTTTTCAGATGCGTTTTTGTTTGACATGTTGCTCGATGTTGTAGTCAGAATTAGACGGAAGTGACAATGAGCATTCCCAATCATTGCGCCGAAAAAAAGAGTTCCTTTTATTTTGTATTTCTTTAAACGAAATCGATATTTTATTTAATAACATTCACAGTGTTTTTTTCTTATTTATAACTTATGTTTGTTACACTTTTTTAGCTAAGGTATTGTACAGTTTGTAATATTGAGCATACAATTATATTTTTGAAAATCAACTGGCAAGGTCAAGACCAGATTTACATTGCATCAGACTTAAAGTAAACGCGCAAATTCACATGTAATTCGTAGCTATTATTTCATTTTCAAAACGTTCAAGTGTATCCAGTAATGTAAAAGTGTATTCGTTTTCTTTTGCTGTTGTTTTGTATTTTATGCCGTCAATGGTCAAGTATATATACATATACGAATATTGATGAAAATTATGGGATATCCTTTTCTATATTTAGTAACACATATGACGTGTATTTATCCAAAATAACACAGCTTGTAACCAATGGATGAGAATGAATCACGAATACCGCGTACTATTTTTTATGGGTTTACGGTATTAGCTGTTTGATTGGACGTCGGTATTTTCTGACATAACGGGATCCCCCAACAAACATTTTCCAGCGGTGCAGACTACCAATTTCATGATCACAAATTGATCCCCGGGGGATAACTTCAAAAATTTTAGTGTCCCACTGAGGCTCGATTGGTCATTGTCGGCTCGGGTACTACTTAAATGTACAACGGGTACTTATAAGTATACTTGAATGTACCCCGGGTACGGAAAATATACCTAAACGTACCCTGCTAATGTATACTGTACCCGAGCTCTATTCCCGCATAAAATCCGATGGCGTCAAATACGAAACGCGATTCTCTTTCAACAAGACCTGTCGCAAAATGCTTTTTAAGTATGAGATTCGATGATATAGATTCCATTATACAATATATTGGCATAAATATGAAACATTCATATTGTTTGAAAAAAGCCGACAAATTTAGCGTTAGAATTCCAGGGTACGTTTTAGTATATTATCCGTTTATATCTGGGGTTCATTTAAACATACTTCAGAGTACCCAGGGTACATTTAAGTAGTACGCGAGCCGACAATGACCAATCGAGCCGACAATGACCATTTTTATACCGGAACTCTGATAAAGTAGACCAATTTGGAAACAATTTAAAAAAAAAAGCATACGATACCATTGAGAAAGTGGACCCATTTCAATACAAGAATTTTGATAAACTGGACCCATTTCAATACTAGAATTTGATAAAGAGGACACCTTTCATACTAAAATTGTAATCTCTATCATATCAATACAGTATTATTGAATTTACTTTTATATGTTTATTTGTAAATGTCAAATTTATATGTATCATACAACTTTGCCATTTAAAAATATGTCTGTATATTGTAATAGTCATACAACACAATACTGATACTTTCAGATCTATATGCATTTACATATACAAGCAAATTTCTGATTTCAATAACATTGACAATTGTAAAACGCCGTTTCCTCTTCAACTAGAAGTTGAAAACAAATGGATTTTGCGCTGAACCCTAACTTCGTGGAAGTCTTTGAAAATAACGATTACTGAAAAGGACATGACTAGAAATATCTTGTTTTAATGTCGTGAATAATATTAACAAAGATAAAGATATGTTTTGACTTGTCTACAATAGTTATTAAAACATATGCAATATTGAAATAAAACATATTGTCTTCCTAGGGGTTCAAAGTCCGTAACCATCAGTGCAACCGAACGAGATTACTTGCAGATACAAAATTAAGGCACTCCATATAGCGCTATGGTGTCGTTGTGATAGTCACCGGAAACGCCGAAATACAACACCATGCGCATGCACGGGCTCTACTTAGAGTTGATGACAGTGTTCATCCAGTCTATGTAAAAAGACATGCGCGTGTACACGTTTGGATAGGAGGGCGCGCACGTGCTGCTAGCCACCCAGGACGCCACACCTGTCAGCCGCCATTCGCTCCCCACGGCGCACACAAGCGGACCGCCACTGTCACCCTATAAAACGACAAGAATACATGTTATTTTTAAAGCTGAGTTATTTTCAGTGTTTTAATCGTATTGACAGTATAGACCAAACGTTCAACCTTATCATAGTTCAAATATCGGGAATTGTAATTCTGTAATTAATGCTGCCGATGGAATAATTATGTACAATATAACACAGTACAGAGGAGGTAATTGTAAGTTAAAATGTCGGTGAATTTACACGAGTGCATGCCCTTGCAAAAGCGCTTCGTAAATGCCTGGGATGACATTTTCACCAACCAAAATAGGACGAAATCAGGATCTCAATTTTGCATGAGAATATTTTTCGGTATAATGTGTTATTATTGTAATTTACCATCATATCGATTGCCATTCACAACTGACCTATGTTGGCAAGTTACATGAAATGGACAACGTACAGCAATCAAAGCGCTGAAGGCACTGGATTTGTTCGCTGTTGTATAATCTTAGACGCAACTCAGTTTACAAAATTATGTTGTAGCTTTTTATATCGCAAGTTTGAAATGACCACAACCATTTCAAATTGATAAAGAGTGTGTCTTAAAACACAGGTCGAGATGTGTGTTTTTTTTCAAATCATTGATACAGCTAATCAGTGTGCACAGGCTAATCTTATTGACATGCATTAAGCCCCGTTTTCCCTGAAAGCAGCCAATATGTACAGATTTCAATGATAAACACTAGACTGGCCAACGTTGTCTTACAAGCTGTTAAATACACACTATGTACTGTTCCAGTGAGAACAGGCAGATGCGGTGGTTAAAGCAGACGCTTTTAGCATTCTGTCGTCTGCTAGATTTTACTGGAGTTATCCACACAGGCAGTCACGGGTTTCGGTTCATAGCGTAGCTAAGGCATACTGATTTGCAAAATTCGGTCTGCATTATTTGTGAGCTAACGCTCACAAATAAAAATGGCCACCCCAGATTCAGATGTATGCAATAAATAATGAACATGACAACAATATGTAACAAAATGATCTAGTATTGCAAATTCGACATTCTTGTTCTGTTTACCAAGTGAGACTCAAAAAGTTGCAATTGGCGCTTTAATAAATGGAACAAATAACTAAGGATTGTACGTAATATTTCTGTACGATGCCCGAGGCGATCGGTAATCTTACAAGCACCACACATAGCAACATCGAAGATGTGCCAACACGCCTTAAATACAATGACGCGTTTATCACGGTACAGCACAACGGTTTAACTATTGAGTGGTGCAACCCGTATAAACGCATCTATCACCACCTTGATACAGATGTATCACGTTCACAAATTAACAGACACATCTTAACGAGACTTACTTTGACAAGTATTTACCAACACAGAAAAACATTTGTTGACATAAATTTTCCAATAAAGTTCAACAGAGCGTTATGTGCTAACATGCCTAAATCTGGCATGAGGTAAATTTTGCCAATACAACGGCACACATCTTAACCAGCATGACTAGCTATGTAATACCCGAATATTGTATACAATAACAGACATCTTTACCACCACGACGCTGACGACGCAGTGACATCGATGCACCAACAAGTATACCGATGCAATGACACACATGCTACTCTACCAATGCAGTGATACTTATGCACCAGAAAATAAACTTCAACAGTGATATATTGATGTAAAAGGACGTCTAATAATGCAGTGACTTAACATACGAAGACATAAACCATATACTACCATTGTGACAGAAGCATACAAAGTCATCTTATAATGTGACGTCAATGCGAAACCTCAGATATACCAATCTTATGTCGCGAATGTGCAACAAACTATCTTAAAAGTGCGGTTTCGCAAAGAAACAACTAGTATACCACGGTAGTTGCGCAAATGTTAATGTTAATGTCAAATGTAGAACATGTTGAAACAATAGCAAATCCAAATACTTCACTTAGTTATTTACTAAATAAAATTAATGAAGCGCTAAACGTTCACGCACCATTAAAAACAAAAAGAATAAAATCTGATCGTCTACCCAGTTGGTTTACAGCGGAAATAAGACAAGATATCAAAATTCGCGATTGGTTAAAAAAGCATCATCAAATAGATGAATACAAGAAACAGCGAAATCGTGTAACATTCCTAATAAAAAAGTAAAAGGCAGTTTTATAACCAATCGGTGAAGGAAAATGCATCAGTTTAGCATCTATGGAATATTCTTAAAGCTTTAACAAAACCACAAACTTCACTTGCTCTTCCAACAAAAATAAGGATAAATAATAAAGATATTGAAAATGTTGAAGATATTTTAGAAGAGTTTAACAATCATTTCATCAACATTTCCCATATAGTTTCGAAAAGAAAATATGACCCAAACATTTATCAAAATTTCAAAACATTTTTAGACAAAAAAAAGGAATTCATGTATTTGACATTCCTCAGATTACGATATTTGAAGTTCGGAAAATAATAGACTCAAAATATCCAAAGCTGCCGGAATAGACAATATTCTAAAATTCTCAAATATTGTGGGGATACCATTGTAGGTCCGATTACTTCTATTATTAATAATTGTATAATTGCTGGAATTTTTCCTGACCGGCTTAAAGATGCATATGTTTTGCCAATACATAAAGGTGCAGATATAAGTGATCTTAGCAATTATAGACCAATTTCTATTCTCCCAACAATTTCGAAGATATTTGAGAGACACATGACAAATCAACTTAAATCATATCTTGAACGCATGAACTACTCCACAGTTACCAATCTGGTTTCCGCCAAAATCATTCCTGTCAAACATCATTGATTCGCCTTGTGGATTCTTGGTAACAGTATATTGATTCTGGTCGCATGGTTGGATCAATTTTCCTGGATCTCCGGAAAGCATTCGATTTAGTAGGTCATGGCATTTTACTTGAAAAACTCAGCATGTACCATTTTTCTGACAATGCTCTTGCTTTGATGAAATCTTATCTTTCTAATAGAAGACAGTGTATTAAAATAGGTTCCAGAAAATTTATATCAAAGCCGGTGTACCACAAGGCTCTATACTTGGGCCAATTTTATTTCTTATTTACATTAGTGACATCCCATCCTTCGTTAAAAACTCAACAATTGATCTTTACGCAGACAATTCAACATTACACGTATCGGATTATAACATTCATAATTTACAATTACATTTGCAAAACGATTTGGACAGTATAGCAACATGGTGTTCCTTTAATAACATGTCAATTCATCCAAACAAAAGCTCGTAATTCTACTGACAATCTAAGACTTAATATAAATGGCATTATCCTTGAACAAACCAAAGAATTTAATTTACTAGGAGTTACGATTGATGAGCATCTTACATGGCAATCTCACATAAACAGTGTATGTCGTAAACTTAACGTTAAACTGGCCTTATTAAAACGAATAAACTATTTTATTAACTATGAAACGACTATGGATTATTGTTGCGCATTATGGTGTTAAAGGGATCTTTTCACGCTTTGGTAAATTGACAAAATTGAAAAAAGTTGTTTCAGATTCGCAAATTTTCGTTTTAGTTATGATATTTGTGAGGAAACAGTAATACTGAACATTTACCATGGTCTAATATAGCCATTATATGCATCTTTTGACGATTTTAAAACCTAAAAATTATAAAGCGTTGCAACGCGAAACGATTGAATAATTTGGAGAGTTCTGTTTTTGTCGTTAAATTTTGTGAAAATACGAAGATTGCTTATATAAGGTATAAAATACTTCAAGTGTATCTACTCGGCGGAATAGCTCAGTAGGCTAAAGCGTTTTTACTTCAGGACTCTGGCAGGACTCCAGCGGTCACTGGTTCGAAACCTGGTCCGGGCAATGTTCTTTTCCTTTTTTTAATTTTATTCTTGATTTTTTACTGGAGCTTTTACGATCCAATGTTTACATTTATCGATATAAAGCATTTAATGAATAAGTTAAAAAATGCCAAAATCTGTGAAAAGGCCCCTTTAAGCAACACAGTCACACTTACGTAAAATACATTCGATACAAAAACGAGCTGCTAAAATAATACTGAATAAACCATATTCAACTCCTTCAGCTCCCTTATTCAAAGAACTTGGTTGGTTGACATTCAATAACAGATGCACTTTTTATTGGATCTATTGTTCATAAGTTTGTTATAGACGCAATGCCCTTCTATTTCAATAATGTTATTCATATCTCAAATAACAATGTGTACGCTCTAAGATCCATCACACACACTGATATATCATCTATTCCGTTTAAAACAAACTAGGGAAAACGAGCGTTTTCGTTTCGGTCACGAACCAAATGGAATTCAATTCCAATAAGCATCCGACAAGTGTCTTCGAATACTACATTCAAAATATAATTTAAAGAATACCTACAAACAAATCATTGATATATATGTATGCTCATTTTTTAATTATTCTATGTAAATACTTTATTGTGATGTGTCTGATGAGATTTATTTTGAAAGATTAATTTTTGAAAAATTGATTTTTGTATCATATTTTGCATATTTTGTATTATCATAATCATCATCGTCATCATTATCATCGTCGTCGTCGTCTTCGTCGTCGTCGTCGGAATTGATAAGGAAGTTATTATAATATTTAACTGTATAGTTCATTTTCTTTTTTCCCTTGTATGTTCGTATGCATGTTTTAATATGTATACTTGTGTTTTGTTACTGAAGACCACATTGTAAAAAAGAAATTATGTCTTTATGTGAATTCTTCATGAAATAAAGTTATTATTATTATTATTAAATGTTGTTACCCATTGTACCAATTGCCGTTGATAATATAAATAGCAAATACTTAAGATGACGTCTACAAATAAAAGCTGCTGCTTATACAATCAGAACAATAACGAATACAAGTCATGAAGTCTACAAATGCTGTAAGTGCTGATGCAGACACACCCGTAATAAATACGTGTTTTTTATGACTACCAATGCAGCTAGTACTGGTGCATTGAAACAAGCACAAAATACATCATGACGTCATCTTATGCTGCATGTGTAACACTACCGTGCAGGCTGACGCGACGTGGCTGAACACGCACAGCTGGGAGTTCGATAGATCGTAGTTATGGACGCTGCACTCGCTGTGGAGCAGTACTTTCATGGGGCTCTGCAGCAGGATATCTGACAGGAACACGTCGGTCGTGGAGCCTACATACGGTTATCAGGGGTCAGTTACACGTGAGATGGTGGAAGTCATTTCGATATATTTAATAGAAAATACGTACACATTATTCGAATTATAAGTAGTTTTACTGATAATTTGGTTGAGTTGTTTATGAAAATCGACCAGTATGTATGTTTTTTGTGTTTAGTTCAATAATACACATAACCGAACTAAAACGAAGATAAATGGGTGTAATAAAACTCGTGAAAAGCAATCCGACATGTCATAATCTAAAACAATTATTACTCAGAATTACATTACATAGCCGAAAATAGTTTGATGCAATAAACTATGATATATTACAAGTATTTTTTTGTAACTTATAACTATGATATATTGCAAGTATTTTTTGTAACTTATATTAGTGTTTAGTCAGTAACCTATGACGTTTCCCCAGCCAGAGATGTGGCAGTTGGCGTGGTTGTTCTCCGTGTCCTGTCTCGGGCTTATGGCTTGGATTGTCTGCACGTTCCACGTCATGGAGACGTTGTGTGTCAGCTTTACCATGGCAATGTCATACAGGTGCGTTCTTGCATCGAAGTACCCGTGCTGACAAAGATATAACACTAGTATCGATCGTTATCATTAGAGTCGCGTTTTGAGAAAACTGGACGTAAAGTGTCGTCCCAGATTAGTCCGCACAGGCTTATAAGGGACGACACTTTACGCCTAAATTGGATTTGTGCTAAGAAGAGACTTCATTTAAACGACAAATGTCATAACAGCGGAAAGTGTCGTCCCTGATTAGCCTGTGCGGACTGCACAGGCTTATCTGGGACGACACTTTACGCACATGCATTATGCCTAGTTTTCTCAGAGCACGACACATTATGTTGGTTTACATATGGAATTGGTATGTTTATGATTTCAGTATGAAGGGGGTCATGCAATACTAAATTTTAATTGTTAAAATTATTGCGCTCACACAATGTGAGTACATAACACATGAATGCTGTGTTTATATAAAATTAAACATTTGTGTGTAACATAATGGCACAATATTATACATAAACATACGTTGTTATATACGTTGTTATATACGTTGTTATATACGTTGTTATATACGTTGTTATATACGTTGTTATATACGTTGTTATATACGTTGTTATATACGTTGTTATATACGTTTTTATAAACGTGAAGTTCATTATAATGACAAGATGAATTTGCAATCAGTCTTACATTTCAGATATGAATGACAAAATCGTCGTCAAACCTTTTTATTCATTTATAAATTTTTTAGGTATTGAATATGATCGATATTTACTTGTAGAAAGACATTTTGACTTCAACCGAGACAGAAATTTAGTAAACAGTTATTAAGAGCTCGCGCAATACTATAAATGTGCCGTTATTTTCCTATTTATGACGTTGTAAATAAAAAAGTTTTAGCTACACAACTGTATGTACCCCTATTGCGTTTATGCGCAAGTTATTCGTAATGTGTACACACTTGGTATTTAAGCTATCTTAGCACATGGACTGGTACTAGGGAAAATCTGAAGGCCATCCAATATGCGATATATATTAATATATTGTGTTCAACCTAAAATCATTCGGACAAATCGGGAGCCGTTTATATTCATAAGTCATATAATTTTATCCCACGCAAACGATCACAAACAAAGTATCTTTATGCGCATAATGCAATAGATCTAAATGAGATTCATATTGCTCTCCCGCACAATAAAATGTATGATTACTACGATATCAACCCATTTATGCCTAGTGATCTCTCCCATCGTTCTAAATTGCATCAATTTATTTCCAAAATAAGGGATGTCTATATTATTTATTTCTATATTTAGAATATTTCTTACAGAAATTCCTTTAAGCAAACAGCACAGACCCAGATGAGACGCCGCATCATGCGGCGTCTCATCTGGGTCTACGCTTTTTCAAAGGCCTTTTTCTACACGCTAGGCATAAATGGGTTAATACGATATTTATCAATAAAGACCAACGTTACTGATTATTATAGATTTCACATTACCATATAAATTTTCTCCGGGTTGACAACCTGCTCATTGTGAGAATATACGCTCAGTCGATACTCGCCAACTACAACCCGGATGGTATGATCCCTACAAATGGCGATTCACATAGATCTATACATTTGAAGTTATTACGCCAAGTTAACAAGTTTACGTCGGGTAGTATTCTAAATCCATAAGATATTTTGATAAAAAAGGGAAACTTTAAAGATGGCAGAAATAAAATCCTAAAACAACAGAAATAAATCCATGATACAGATTTTTTACATAACAAATCTAGAATACATTGGCACTCATACATCAACAACAGATAACAGCAATACATGTGAATAAGCATGTACATGCAATTGTACTATGTACACCCACGTGAATGATAAAATTATATTGTCTTCTGAAAACTCTTTATATCACGACATTTTTAATAACAACAATATGACCATGGGTCCCGAGGCGCTCACCTGAGCCCAACATGATTAAAATAAAACTATTCCGAGCTGAGTGCGAGTTGATGCATGAAGATTGGACTACAAAATGACTTCTGAAGTAATACAATGTTTTATTTTTAACACCTAGTTTTTGAGCTCACATGATCAAGTTTCAATCTTACCGAGATTTTATTGGGTCAAATGTCAGACTTCGTTTCATAAAGATTGAACCCAAATTGTGCCTAATATAGCGTCATCAAGTTAACACAAAAGTAATAGATGTATACGGAAAACTGCCGCGCCCTCTCCGTGTCCATGTTTTTCAACGAGCTGGAAGTATTTTCGAACTCGACTGAGAAGTCATGAGAACAGATGTCCGAGATAAGTTTCATTTAGAATGCACTAAAATGTGACTTCTACAGTGTTAATAAGGTTTAAATAGCCATATATTGAAGAATGCTCCGCCCCCACCTGGCGGCCATTGACGAACCATTGTCAAAGTCGTAAAAGATACAAAATGTTTTGTCTAATTTTCATGAAGATTGGAAATAAATGTGACGTCTAGAGAGTTGAAAAGCATTTATTATAGCCACATAATGAAAATTTCCTCACCCCTGGCGGCAATATTTTAACCAACCGCAACCATTTTCGAACTCGACCAAGATATCAGTGAGACACATGTTCTGACCAAGTATCATGAAGATTGGACTAAAATGTGACTTCTAGAGTTTTAACAAGGTTTTACTCTAGCCATACAAGGAAACATTCTCTGCCCCGCCCCCCCCCCCCCCCTGGCGGTCATGTTTTTTCAACAGACCGGAACCATTTTTCCAACTAATCCAAGGTATTATTTCAACTTATGTTCTAGCTTCGTTTCATGACGATTGGGTAATAAATGTTTTTTCTTGAGTGTAAACAAGGTTTAACTGACACGCCCGCAGGCAGCCATATGTTTTCATCCAACCGGAACGATTTTCGAACTCGTCAAAGATATCATTGGGACACATGTTGTTACCAAGTTTATTTAACATTGGACATGAATGTGGCCTCTTGATTGATAACAAGATAAATGTTGACGACGGACTACGCACGACGGAGAAAAGGCGAAGCTGAAAACGCATACAACGATGAAAACTGTACGAGCTTACTTGAGGAGTGCCACGCAATGGGCCGCAGTGACCAGCCAGCGTGGGGAGACCAAACTTCCGCTACAGAAGTGCCACCAGCGATGGTCGTCGCCTCTATACTGTATGGACGCCTGCCAGGGCCAGTCTCGGGGTTCAGTGTTAACACCGCCAACTATTTTTGTTTTTATTACTTCCGTTAAGATGCTTGTGGAATTCTGCTCTGTAGATTGTGCCGCCAACGTATTATCTAGGCTGATGTTTATCTGGGGAAGCGGTCCTTCGCTCGAAAAATTTTGTCCAGCTGTCTCATTTCGTATTGTGTTTGGTTCCGACGAAGGTAATTTTGGAAGTAAGTCAGTTATTTCCACTCTTTGTTTTGACTTTAAGGATTTGAAACCATTGCAACCAAACGGAGAGCTTCGATTTATCTTATTGCAAGCCGTTTGGTCAGAGGCAGCGTCTTTTTCTTGAACCACAGAGAATGAGATAGTCTTTAATAGAAGCTTGCTGGGTTGCCAATATCCACGTGCATCAACACCAACTAATCGTCCTGCAAATACTGGAATATAGTCATTTGTCGAAAAGTGTTTACGGTTTTATTTTATCATAATTAAAATACTAGTAAGAGGATTTCATTTGTCGTCATTAGATTGATCAAATAAGTAACAACTCATCATGATAAAAAACGAACTTATCTGCTCCATGCTCTTCAATGACAAATCATTTTAAAACATACCTGAGAAAAACAACAGCATGAATATTGTTATTCCACTAACTTCCATACTGGTAATCAACATAATAATGATTCAATATCAATCAACGTGGAACATTGTTTCACATATTGTCTAATGATAAGAAGTGAGAGATTGTCTCCATTATTTCCATAATAACGATTGATCTAACCCTCGCTTTTTTGATTAACAAACTTTACAACCGTTGTTTGTTGACTCAGACCTCCCGCAAATCACGAGTATATAGATTGTGTCAGATGATCACACGGGCGATTATGGACGTACTTGAAAATCTCCTCATTTGAACTCGAACAGAGGATAGTAGTACTTCAAAAGCAATACGAAACCTGTTCCGTATCATGAGTCGAATGTGTTCGCAATAAAACGTCTGATCCACTCTCCTGGGGGGCGGCCATGTACTAGCGGAGGACCTTCAGTAAACACAATACGGTATGTTGAGCGACATAAATCATAGGTGTTAAAAAGACATTGATTTATATCGACGGTCTAAAATTCGAATGTCTAAAGTTTGTGATAACTGCTTCTCGCAGCCGTCAAGGTTTTGTAAAGCGTGTATGATAACGTCAATGAGGACCATTAGAAAGCACATGTACGAACGTACATCCATGTTTCAAGTCACGCTTTGTTTCGAGTCACGCTTTGTTTCGAGTCACGCCTTATTTCGAGTCACGCCTTGTTTCGAGTCACGTTTTTTTCTCTCACAATATTAAACAAACGAAAAATGACAAATGTAAACCGATTTTAAAAGTCAATAATTTGTATCGATTAATAGATGAACATTCATTTTGTACTTATAATATTATATACGTATACATTTGAAGCCATTTGCCCTGCAAACATACATAAACCGCCGTGCAAAGGGGACGACCATGTGTCTACAGAAATATTATATGTATCACCCTATTGAAACAGAGCCAAAAAATCAATAAAACGCTACAGAAATGACACAATTTCGTTCGTATTCGACTTTTATCTGCACACAGTCAACGTGTTTTAATTAGTTATATGGCCACGCACGTGTCTATACCTTAGCGTTTTATTTATTCGGAATGCTTAAGTACTTTTAATTCAGATTTCGGGACAATTTGCAAAAGTATTTTTCGGTGTATGCAATAAAACATTTGTGCCTATATATGCAGCACACTCGTTCTACACAAACATTTATAATATGTTCCTTCAATATGGTGTTTCTAATATTGATCGACAGAAAATGAAAGAAATTGTAAAGATGAAAGCCCTATTACGCAAAACGATTAGCATAGCTCATATTGTATTATATTAGAAGTATGTCCAGTGCCAATCTACATTAAACGCGTGGTTTGTGGTTTCATAAACAAATTATTAATACAAAAAGAATCAATAAAATACTGTATAGGAAATGGTGAAATAAAAATGCAATTATTCAATACATGTATAATTTTTTGAGTACCACACGACCGTTGCTGTTCCGTGTCAAAATTTTATGTGAAAGTCAGCAGTAGTAGAAGCTGATTCAGCGATCAAATTAATTGTTATTTTTAAAACAAAACCACAAAGCTTTCTTCGCTATTTATTGAAAGTTTTACCATATTTTAAATATAAACTGTTTATTAAGTTGTTCTTTTGTTGTATTTAAAATTGTTAGACATTGTGAACTTCATAATAATAAAAATAAAATTTTAAATGATATTTTATATTGTTTGGTTTACGAAGAACAAGGTCCGGCAAAATCTGGTAAGGCCCGGGAAATTTCAAATGTTGTCGGACCTCATGTCCGGTTAGATTATATTGTCTTTCGCGTGGGTTGGTAATAGGTTGACAATCAGAATGAAAACAGAAATACGTCATTATGTGAACATCTTGATTGCATTGTGTTTAGTCTATTACCTCGACAATTTTGATTTGTTGGCTGAAATGTTCCATGTATATGTCATACGTGATTTAATATTCATAGACAAAGACCCCCAGTTTAAATATTTTTTAAGTTAAGTTATATATATATATTGTTCTGTATATGCAATTTGTCACGTGAAGACTTATATAAAGGACTTTGATAATACGCACAGCATTGAACTGTATGCTAGTTACGACCATTTACATTCTTCTTCATTGCATACGCAATAGTTTACGACATAAGAAATTACGTGCTCAACTGTTATATGGCCTGAAATCTCTGTACCTTTCATGTATGCACGCTCATAAATGGAATAATATGAAGATTAGTATATATTTGTAATATCAGTATGCTGTTCATGATAATATCTATGCTTGTATGAAAGATTCTTTGCCTGATGACAATTAAGCAATTCAAGAATTCCTAGATAAATATGTGACATAGTACGGAACGATATAACTTTGATTCTATAAAATGACATGCTTCATGCTTGTAAATGGGAGAAATGAGGAAGGTGTTGATATTGGTTAATTTACTTGTGTTAATACTCTCGGCTTCAGTCATACATATTTGATGTGTTAACACAGTTATTTCCATATTTTTTCAGTTTCAAAGTTCTAGATCCTTATATATTATCTGACAATTGTGTTGTGACGTTCAGGGACAGACCTCTCGCTAATTTTGTGTTTGTATATGAACATGTACTATATTTATATGCCATGCACTAGTCAATTGGCCACTCGTTGGTTATATACATAACGCGTATGTGCTGTATACTTATTGACAATTGTTTATTATATAAACAATAAATATTTACTTTTAAAATCTCAAAATCAGTCCCTAAGATATGTATTATCTGATGTTGTTTGATTAAGTGCGAAAAACACCTGGAACTGACCTTCACTGTTGCTGGATTAATATTACCAAATTTATTATGTTTATGGATGAAATACTAAAGTTTATATAATACCGTGTTCAAATTTGTTTAAGTCACACCGATTTAATATTGTTTTGTGTGTAAAATGATTCAGTTAAGCGACCTGCCGATAAGCGTAGACAATCATCATACCAAAACGTTCATATTTATTTAACATGTGCCATGAAGTGCATTTAACTGTTGAAGAGTTTAACCCGTCTACATGCCACGTTGAAAATAATAAATGGTCTTCAATTTTGTATTAATGGCATCCCATTTATCAGTCTCTTTGTTAGCAGGTAGGCTTATTTAGTTATTTTGATACACCACACACAATACTTACTTTACTTGACTTACAAAGCACACACAATTTTTAACACACTTATTGATATTTGATAAGGATGCGTTATATAAAACAATGTCTGTGTATTTTTGTATTTTGTTTTGGCCTTTCTCTTTTTGCCTGTTGTTCATCGTTCGTCTTGCATGGTCAATCGTCAGCATATACTTTGTGAACACCCTAGAGGCCATATCTATTGAACACATTTTCTTGAAATGGAGTCTCGGTAACGAGGGATCAAAAATTAGTTCACCAGGTAAAATAAAAAAGCTTGTGATGGTCCTAAAAGATAAATGTCTGACAAATAGTCATTTAATGTGCTGGGAACATTTGTTCTCAATCAGATTAGTGAGAAAATGGTTCCGATCCATTGAAAAACATGGTCAATTAGTTTTTCAAAGACGTCCACACGACAGTGAATTGAAACGGGCATAGTTTGCATTTCTATTCATTGAAAAGTGTTAACAATACCAGCAACAAGCCTCAAGAAAACATGTGATATTATTGGTCTAAGCCACATTCTCGTCATCATGCTACCTAGCGTTCAGCAACGAACACGCTTTATTTACTCCATATGACGAATAGAAATTGCATGAACTATAACTTTGCAGATCGAAGTCGATGGTTAAAATGTGCTTTTAATATTTTGTCTTAAATTATTAGTTTAATAAATCATCCAATAGATGACGACACATAGGAAGATGGAACGGACATACAAATAATATGATGCTATACGAAAGGTTTCCCCCTTTTTAAACTAGAAATTAACAGTTAAACTTGAATGAAATGAATAATATTATTCCCTCTCTGCTACACAAGTATTGAATTAATTTAATGTTACATAACATATTCAATATTACAATATTATATTTATATTCCGTTATTTTTATGCTCCGTATGCTTAGTTTTTTTATAAGGTTTTAGATCAGCTGATAAATGCATATCAAGCAGTGTCAGTAAAACGAAAGTTCATTGGAAAAATGCACTTGGTCTACTCCTTAGGGAGCCTTTAAATGCTGATAACTTGATTCATAGAACTAGAAAATGTTCTTTAGCGATTTTGATGCATCACTGTTTTACCAGACAGTTTGAATATCACCGTTCAGCACACTGGCACATTTTTGCAGCTTTTGACACCCACCTCATGGCTTTTACCTAATGAAATGCTATGATTCAATATATCGAAACGGGCTTTGGTACAAGCTTAATTAGAGCGGAATTAACGGTATATATTGTTAAACATTATTCGGTCGATGTATGATGAAGTGAAATTATGTGTTAAACATATGGGTACGATGTTGGATATCTTTTATTGCGAAGTGGGATTTTTGTAAGGGGCGACAATCTCGCCTATACTTTTTTCTCGTTTTGCTTACGACATCGAACACTTTTTAAATAACAATTAAAACATGATAACGTAAGACCAGCTATCTATTTATTTGTTATTGTTTGCAGATAATGCTGTATTTTTTTCCCGAAACATCAAAAGAATTGCAAAAATCTTTAGATAATCTGTACGAATTGTGATCGATGGAAGTTGTAAGTCAATGTGGAAAAAAACTAAAGAAGACATGTATAAAAAGGGTGATTTTTTTCACAGAACGAACCATTTTTTTTAATTATGAGCAAATATAAATGGTTCAATCATTGAACTTTCACGGCTTTCTACTATCAAGTGGTGGGTTTATACAACCTACTAAAACTTAATCACATAAAGGCTTACAGGCTATCGGGTCGATGTTTTCAATCACCAAAACAAGCATGTTCCTGTTAAAATAAGGTTGAATTTGTTTGATTTGTACGTTACTTGAAAACCGTGTTATGCGTGTGAGGTTCCGGGTTTTGCAAATGCTGGCGATATTGAAAGAGTTCATAGAAGGTTTTTGAAGCGAAAACATGGTTTTAAAATGAGTACTCCTAATTCAGCAGAATACGAGGAACTTCTGCGATACCCGTTATATGTAAATTGCTATGTACGAATTATAAAATATTTGATAAAATTGTTTACTTTAAAACAAACTAATTGTATATTATATAGTACACTATGTTATATGACAAACGGTGCTGAAAATATAATACGATGTAACAATTGGATTATCAAAGTACGGGGTATGCATCAAAATACTTGATTTGTAGATGTTTGGATGTATCCAGAATCAGTAAATTCAAATGTCTTAATTCCTATATTTAACACTTATTGACTTATTGACATATACATAGGTTTGTCGCTTAATGATTTAAATGTAAAAAAGTTCATTAACTTTATACAAAGAATTGAAACAACGATTTAAATTATCTGATTACCTTAACATAATCCAAAACTTTAATTTTAGAAAAAATAAACATATCGAAATTATGACTTTTATCGCACATGTTAAAAATTGAATCTAAAAACGACCATAAATGAAATATATGTAACTCGAATAATATCGGAGACGGATATCGTTTTTAATTGTATGTCCTCTTTATACCGAAATGAACTGATGTAATGAATGCAAACGTTGAGTAATATAATTTCCTAAGTGCTTTTTTAACACCTTATTGTGTACTATTTTGGTCATTTTCGTATTATTATGCGTGTGCTTATTGCTTATATATTGTATTATATTTGTATACATAACGATGAACTGGAATTGTTCAAGTTATATATATAAATCGGTTCTGTTATGGAATTCTATAAAAAATACTTCCATTGTAACATGCTTGACACATTTTTGCTTTTTATTACGATTTCTTGCAACATAAGGTTTATATATAGTTTTCTATCACAATTAGCACAAAAAGAACTCTTGACAACTGACATAATACACAATACAGCTTCATAATATATCTTGCTCTTAAAGCATTTTGGACAATACAGACAATTATTTGCATACATCTTGTACAAGTCCATTGATTGACATATATCAACGAAAGATTCAATCAATGGATTTGGCTTTTACCAGAACAAAATCAAAGTACACAGTCTACAACAGGCACATCTATCTGGCTAAATGATACAGTTAACGAACATAACCACAATAATTATAGCCTATCTGGATTATGTATACATGTTTACCATTTTAACGCTTTTGCTTCCTTTTTCATGACGCCAAGTATTGCGTTCAGATCATGTGTTTAGTTGCTAAACACGAGTCAGTAAAGACCGGTGTTTATACAACACAGTGATCACTCTTTTCATCAAAACGGAAAATAATGGCCGCCATATTTAAATTTGATAAAATCGTATATCGGATACTATTCAGTAAAAATAGTCGAAAAATCATACCTAATTCTTGTCTATATATAATGTTTGAAACATCACACACACAAACTCTCACACACAGGAATATAAGTAAATGGTAACTAACGTACCAGAATTTAAGAGAAAATGGTGGTGGACATGGACCAGTACTTAAAATGTCGTGATTTAAATTTTCTTACAATAACCCATATCAAAATATATTTTATAAATTCGAAAAAAAGAACAGTGTAATAGACAGTGTCTGATAATGTTTTAAAGTTCATATAGTACAGAAGAATGTATGCAAATACCGTTTTTCAAGTATAAATAACAGATATCTGTATGAAAGACAAAAACATTCAAATATAAATGACATGTAAAATTAATAAATATACATTTATCTTCTTTCAATTTCACTGTGGTTATCATCGTCGGATACCCACGTTCGACCCATTCCGCTACTCTCCATTTATCGAATGCTGGAGAGTAACGGAATGAATTAGTCGTGGGTATCCGACGATGTGTGGTTATATGATATTGGTTATTTGTGGACAACGTTATTCATAATAAAACATCAATGACCGTAAGAAAATATGTGTATGCATTTAATGGCTTGTAAGTAAAAACATGTCTTCAAGTAAACATTAATACGTTCTGTATTGTGTTTTTTGTCATTTCGATTGACAACGGAAATGCCACAATACAACCCTCTACGCATGCGCGGTCTCTACTTAGAGTTGATGACCGTGTTCATCCAGTCCATGTAGAAGGACAGGCGCGTATACACGTTCGGATAGGAGGGCGCGCACGTGCTGCTGGAAATCCAAGACGCCACACCTGTCAACCGCCATTCGCTTCCCATGGCGCATACCAACGGACCGCCACTGTCACCCTAGATGCGATAATAATTCATAGTATTGTTATTTACAATTTATTATTCTTCAGTGTATTACTGGTATTTGTAGTAATGACTTAACTTAGAACTTGGATATAATTACTGTCGAACTTTGATAGTTGTTATACTATTATTAATGCTGACAATTGTATATTTCGTACCAAATAAAGCCAATGAAGATAATGTGTGGACATGATTTTGATTACACGAGTACTGTCTTTTGCAAGCTATTGTGCTCTTGTCATAGACGACAATTCAAATAGCCAGCTACGATAGGGCAATATCAGTTTCTGATGTACTATGAGTAGAATAATTGTCACATGTATTTTTTTAACATTTACAACGAAACATCTATCGTATTAATTGCAATTCACAACGGAACTTTGTTTGCATCTTGCATCACTTAACTTGCAATATTTCATTTACAATACAAAATGTCTCCCTCCCACCTAAATCAGAATGTATTTGCAATAATACACATTATAATGATATAAAGAGTAACGATTGTGTATTACTAATTTGGCATTCTTTATTTTGTTAAACACGCGACACTTGCTTTGTACTAATTGGAACATTTGTCGCAGGATTTGACGTCATAATTTCAAACGCTACCCCATGTGTTTAGTAATAATACTAGCGTCTACAATATCTAAACGCCTTAAACGACATATCGCGTTTATAACTGCATAGCGCATATGTCTGTAGATGTACCAGTAAGTTTACAAAATACGAGACACAACTCTACGAAAAATACTGAGTCCCAGTCCCAGTCTTTCTATTCATTTAGTGGATTTCCATCAACCAATAAAGTTCCAAAAATGTTACATCACGTGATATATGCCGTTGCCATGACACACATTTACCAATACGTCTATTCTATTGCTTTAACATGCAATAACCAAAATCAAACAATCTTTCGACCAAAAAGTACCAATCCAGGTTGCCATCATGTATCAAAATGCCTAAGAATGCAATAACTAAAATGTGTCATAATACCCTGATACATGTACTAGCACGACAATGACAATGAGATGCAAAGTGCAAAACACACCTACTCGTTTACCGATGTGACGACATGATATCTTACATCAGTAGTTATGCATATAAAGAACGTAATAGGACGTCTTATCATACGGGGACTGACTCATACTAAGCCATAAGCTATCAATTATTACAGTGGCCAAAATATACAAAGACATCAGGCATCAACTAATGTTCTGACACAAATGCGTTCCAACGCATATATACTAATTAATGACGCAGATGTGCAGCAAAATATCTATCAATGCAGTGCCGCATAAAAATCAAATAAGCACAACAATATACTATCGCAAAAATGCTCCATCTCGTTTTTTTGCATTTATCTGGTGCTAATACATTGACAAAAACATTACAAACGTTTTAGTGTCTACCAATGAAATGATTGATTATGCAGTGACACAAATGATGAAAACATTTGACTTCGTCCACCAATCCAGCAAGTGTTGATGCATTGAAGCACATAATTCACATGAATCACGTTACGTCTACTTAAGCCGCTAGTGCTGATGTAGTGGCATAAGTTATTAAACAAGACATTGCATCTACCAAAGCCGCTAGTGCGGATAAAGAGACACAAGTATTAAACACGTGTCGTTACGCCAAATTATGGAGCTAATTCTTATGCAGGGACACAAGAAATAAGTACACACAATGATGGCTTCTTGTGACGATGCAATGACAAAAGCAATACATACAAGCCTTTGCAGCTACCAGACAAGCCGTGATGTCTGCCAATGCCTCTAGCAATGATGGAATGACCTAATTAATGAATACAAGCGATTAAAAATGACGCCAATGATGATCCAATGTCATAACATCTATCGATAACAATGGTACCGATGCCGCGGTATGCATGATAAAAATGATAAAAATACCATGCCGTCAGTGCATGCATACGTGTCATTACGTCTACCAATACCCCTAGGATCTTCCAATGCTACAAATGGTAAATTCGTGCCACAAGCAATTCAATTCATTTCGACTACCCATGCCGCTTATGCTGATGCAGTGGCACAAAGCAACTTATTGAATCTACAAATACCGTTGATGATGACGCACTGACACAACTGTTAGTTCCACATCATAACGTATACAATGCCGCTAGCGCCGATGACGTGACACAAACGATAAATACACATCATTCAGTCTACATGCCCACGAGTGCCGATGCAGAAAATACTGATACAGTGATACAAGTAATACGTATAAGTCATTACGTCTATTGAAACTAAAGAACTGATTCAATGACAGAAATGAAACGGAAATAATACATACTAATCAACATGCTACCAATACAGCTAGTACTGATACAGTGACACTAGTACTAAATACTTGTCATTCATTTATACAACAGCAGCTTATAATTATGTAGTGACTACATACGTGGCATAACGCATTACCAAGGCTAGTGCTAATGCAGTGATAGTGACAAAGACTAAATACATCATGACGTCTATTTATGAAGCTTGTGTAACAGTACCATGCATGCCGATGCGACGTGGCTGAACACGCACAGCTGGGAGTTCGATAGATCGTAGTTATGGACGCTGCACTCGCTGTGGAGCAGTACTTTCATAGGGCTCTGCAGCAGGATATCCGACAGGAACACATCGGTCGTGGAGCCTACATATTGTTGCCAAGGGTAAGTAACACGTGTTGATATCGCCGGTTGTAGTGATGGCGGTATATTTGAGGAAATACACATTAACATTATTTGCGTTTTAACTATTTTTTCTATAATTATTTTGTTTTGTAATTAGGAAAATTGGCGAATATATTATATTTAAATGTCGATTGTATAATAATACGCACAACAAGACCAAAACTAACACACAAACATGTTATCCTCATTTGAGGTGACTTACAATTCGCCTTATCAAGTTTTAATCGATGCGAAATATAAGACTCTATTATTGTTTTATAACTAATATCAGCAACCTATGACGTTTCCCCAGCCCGCAATGTGGCAGTTGGCGTGATTGTTCTCCGTGTCTTGTCTCGGGGTTATGGCCTGTATCACTTGCACATTCCAATTAATAGAAACGTTGTGTACCAGCTTGACCATGGCAATGTCATACAGATAGGACACTGTATCGAAGTATCCGTGCTGGAAAAGAAAAAAACAACAAGATCGCTGCTATTGTTTCTATCATTAACGTAGTGTTCACGTGGTGTTGGTATGATTGTAATAGGTGCATAAATAGAGTCATGTAATGGTTCAACGATTGTGTTCAACATATGCGAGTTTATTGAATCCATGCATGCAGTGTTTCTTAAGAAATTATAAATGCGTTTAGGTAATAATTATGACAGATTTAAGCAAGTAACAAAAGTTGTTATATTCGTTTTAATTCATGGACACGTTATATCATGCTGTGATCATAATTTGCAATCATGCATGCAAGTTACACATATAAAATGCGCAAACTTTGTCAATCTTTCTATATAAGTATTGTTTGTAGAGGCGTAGATGTTATATTAACTTTTAGAAAGTTGTGTTGCCATCAAGCAGAATATTCGTTAACAATTATGCAAAAGGTCGCCAAAATACTATTTAATAACGTTCATACATACTGTATTAGTGATAAATGTTAACCGTAAAAACACTTTTGGTTTTACGGCTACGTGTTTACATACGTTATTTGTAACGTCCAAAAAGGGCATCTGTGCTATCTAAGGTCATTGAAACCTTGTAGGGTTAACCGAACGCCAATCATATATGCGATAGGAATGAAATATGTTCCGCCGGTAATGCTGCGGATACGTTGGAAACCGCTTATCCCACGAAATTGGCCAAATTCAAAAAGTATTTCCGCGCATAATACAGCGATGACTGTGATTCCTACCTTTCTTGCACACAGTGCAATTATTGATTGCTTCGTTATTTATAAATATGGAAAAATGATGGATTTCAGGTTACCATGAAAATTTTCTCTGGGTTGACAACCTGCTCTTGGTGAGACAATACGCTAAGCCGATACTCGCCAACTACAACCCGGATGGTATAATCCCTAAAATGGCGTAAAACGTAGAGCTATACATGGATGTACATATTTACATATGCAGGTCGGTGTGTATTCTAAATCCACAAGCGATATTTAAAGGAAAAGAACCTTAAAAGATAGTAGCAATAAAATCATCGCAAAAACAAACATGCCAACGATTGTTTCAACAAAATACAATACATTGGTGCATACATCACCAACACATAACAACACACGTGCATAAGCATTTACATGTATAACATTATGTGTTTCTGATTTGCAAGAAGCAAGTCTATATCTATCTTACAACATTTCATACATTTTTTTACACAAAAATGTTTAAATCATTATAATAAAGCATACAACGATTAAACAATTTTCGAGCTTACTGAAGCCGTTCCACGCAGTGTGCCGCAGTGACCAGCCATCGTGGAGAGACCAGACTTCCGCCACAGAAATGCCACCAGCGCCGATCGTCGCCTAGATACTGTATAGAGGCCTGCCAAGGCCATTCGCGGGGTTCAGTAGAAACACCGCCAACTATTTTGTCTTCAATGAATTCATTGAATGCGGCCGTATAATTCAGCTCTGTCAACCGCTTGTCTAACGCATGATCGCGGCCATTGTTTTCATAGGCAGAGGGCTCATTACTCGATAAAACTAGTCCAGCTGTTTCGTTTTGTACCGTACTTGGTCCGGATAAAGGCCTGCTACGAATTTGGTCTTTAAGATCAACTTTCTGTTTTGATTTAAATCCCTTGTCAGTAAACGGAGGACTTCGATTTATCTCATTGTAAGCCGCTGAGTCCATTGATGCGTCTTTCTCTTGTACCACAGAGAATGGAATTGACCTTAACAGAAGCTTGCTGGGTTGCCAATATCCACGTGCATCCGCACCAATACTTTTTTCTACAAACACTGGCATATATTATTTCGTTACAAAAAGGTACACTATTAAGTAGTTATTTAAATAAATATTATTTTAATTTATGTATCTTATATTACCAAATTTTAACCAATAATTATGCTTTGCATTATAATTATATTTTTTCTATAACACCAGACGTACCTGAGAAGATCAACAACGTGACTATTATAATTCTACTAACTTCCATATTAGTTAACATGTTAAATGAATTAACGTGACTATTCACATATTGTTTGCACAATGAGACCTTTCAAAATTAGCAGTAGCTCTAACTGTCTTCTTTTAATGGCAGCTCTTTAAGTACATACGTTTATTTATACCACCCACTCTTCATGGGCTTTAAACGGCTGCCAGATGATCACACGGGAAACCAATAAGAATTTAAAAATCTCGTCAACTCGGTCGAACCGACGGCACAGAACTAGCATATTTGCATGCTTGCTTCCACGTCTTAATTGGCAGTTGCACTCGCATTCATGATTTCAGTAGGTCTTGCGTACTTAACCGTATCAAGCATTTCAGGCAATAAATCTTTTAACACACGCTCTGTTGTCGAGAAATATTCCAGTACAGAACATTAAATATCACATAATACTAGTATGCTTGATCACAAAACTCGTAAGAGTTCAAAAGACACTGATTTATAGCGAGAGTCTTAAATATGATAAAATTGAATAAAAGTAGTTAAAACTTCTTCTCACCGCCTTTGAAGATGCGTATAGCATATTTATTACTCCTCTTGCCCTCGACTATCTTAAATCAGCGCATATAAATAATAAAATATGAGCCTTCTTTCAAATGTCCTGTGATTTTTTACAATATTAAACAATCATTAACGTACAAACCGAACGGGATTTCAAACATTTTGAAAATTGAATGGGTAAGTACGATTCATATTTTGTATTGCGTCTCCACACATAACCGTTCCCTTAAGAGGCACACGCGTTTATGCTTGCTTTTACAAACGGCATATGTTCAGGGTTATAAAATTATATTGAGTATGATTACGAAACATTAAATTCACTCAACGGAATGCATATTTTTCAATGTTATATTCAGTTTCTGTCTGTAGTGCCTACATTATGCCTGCAGTCCAGCCATTCCTCGCAACTACCGTAAAAAACAGATTCATTCAATAAGTATAGATCGGAACACATTGTAAAAGTAACACGCCGAGATCCAAATTATTTAAATACATTGAAATTGCTTTTATCGTGTATAGCAAAAGTATATCAAAATCGACTTTATAGCATACCAACTTGCATAATATATCAATTAAATGAAGAATGATCTCAAAATGATTCTATAAAATAATTTACATATAACAGTGAAATGAAAATGAAAACAGTGAACAAGTCTATAATCTTTTTTCTTATTAATATAGCACTTCATCAATTTGTTTCCGATCTAGAGAACTGAAACATATGAAACGTGTGATTCTTTTTTTAAATATCTAATATAAACGACGTATATTAATGATGTGAAAGTAATAGGTCCTTCATTAAAGAATACAATAAAATATATCAGAAATAAACGACTTATTATAAAACAGTTTATTTGTGTATATACTTCAGAAAGACTATTTAAATTCTCACCTCTTAGTTTGAACGCTTTGACCGAAACTTGTGCAATGTTTTTGAGTTTAGGAGCATTAGTACAAAACAACATTAATATGTATTTACTAAAGGTTGGCCATGCTCTTCGGTTATTATATTTTATACGTAAATCGTTATATAATGGACAACATAATAAAAAGTGGTAAATGATTTCACAAACATGTTGGTTACAGAGTGTACACGTGCATTCTATTCGGGACAACCTACTTTATCTACCAACTTCTTTTTCAAGACAATAGGAACTTAATGGAAATCGGCTGATTCGGATTCTTGACTTTTCATTAGATATAAAATCCAGGTATTTTTTCCTATTCGAAGCTTTGTTTTAAATTTAAAGTAGAGTTCCATTTTGGACTGTGAAGCTAAAGTATCGCTCTACTCTTGAACAAATTGATCTTTAATTCTTTGGTTTACCATGTAAGTAATATCGTACGTGAAATCATTTGTATAAAGCATATAACCCAAGCAAGGTTGTCTAAAGTTGACATCAAAGCATGACACCATAGGTTATTTTTCGTACAATTGAAATTGGTTAAAACATTCATCTGTTCCATAGAGACTTCGTATAATAAAGAATTTGGCTTATTTATAATTTTCATCCAATAACGCAAAGCTCTAACTTTACATAAAACGGCTAGAGGGAATATACCAAATTCACTAAGAACACAGATTTAGAAGTGCTTACATTGTTTTACACAAGGAATATTTTTGCAAAATTTGTAATGTAATTCATAAATATCAGAGTTATCATAAATTCCCCAGACTTGAGAATTATATAGTATGTTTGGTATTACTTATGAATCGAATGGAGCAAGTTTGGTTTTGATATCTTTTTTGTACGCGGCTAAAAATAGATACATGATTATGATGCTCTAAGTCCTTAAATATTTTCACAATATTAGACATATTTCCTGTGTAGAGAAATTTTATACCCGCATATACAAAATTGTCAACAATTTCAAGGAACGCGATATTTATTGACCATGTGTAGTTGCATCTGCTTTTTCGTTTTTCAAATATGCATATTTTCGTTTTATTTACATTAATTGTTAGACCCCATTTAGACGAGCAACGTTAAACATTGTTAAGTTGGTTCTGAAGGCTTACTGGGTAAGTAGTAAGTAATACAATATCATCAGCAAATAACAGAATAAAAACAGATAGCAAATGCAAATCATCATATGTAAAATTTTGAACATGAATACAATCTTGAATATCATTTATAAACAGTATAAAAAGTAGCGGCGACAGGGTTCTCCTTGTTTTACACCAAGAGAGACATCAAAGAAGTCGGAGTATGACATATCCTGGGTGTTTTTGTCCCCTACCGGTTTCACCGGAGGGGACTTATGGTTTGCGCTCCGTCAGTCTGTCTGTCTGTCTGTCCATCCGTCCGTCTGTCCGTCACACTTTTCTGGATCCTGCGATAACTTTACAAGTTCTTAATATTTGTTCATGAAACTTTAAACATGGATAGATGGTAATATGGACATTATGCACGTCATTTCATTTTGTTCCTACGTCAAAAGTTCTGGTTGCTATGGCAACAAATAGACTAGAAATACTGCTGAAAATGGTGGTTTTCTGGATCCTGCGATAACTTTAAAAGATCTTAATATTTTTTCATGAAACTTGAAACATGGATAGATGGCAATATGGATATTATGCACGTCATTTCATTTCGTTCCTACGTCAAAAATTCGGGTTGCTATGGCAACATATATATATATATATATATATATATATATTTTAAATTCTGACAATGGTGGAATTACTGACAATGGTGGAGCCGGTAGGGGACCATATTGCTTGGCAATCTCTCTTGTTTATACATCACTTAACATTTGCATATATACTTTTTATCATTGTTATCATTTTGATAATTATCGATCAAAGCACAATATAACTTATGTTTCTACAAATTAACATTTTGTATAAGATTATGTAAGATCAAAATACAGTTGTACAACGTTTGTCTCAAACCAAATTAAAAGGATTAAATATATTTTCTACCTCACGCCAGCAGTTTATTCTGTTTCGTATTATTATGAAAATATTTTTGAAATTATATTAACCAGTGTGATTCGTCTTGTCACCTTTAAAAAAATTGCTATGATTGCACCTTTACATCATGAATCATTAGAATCAATAAAGAAATCGGCGACATTGTTGAACAAGTCACAGCTTTTATAAAGCTCTATGCTAGATATTGTTTTTCTTACTTCTTTTTCAGTAAATGAACAATCGAGCGTTTAGATTGAAGGTAACACATTCGGGACAAATGGGTCATTAGTATTAAATGTACTGCTATGAGGATGATTGTGTAAAAATGGTTTCAAAATTGATCAATGTTGATATCATTACTGTTTCTTTCTACTGGAACAAGTTTCTTTATGTTTTAATCAATATATCGCCAAAACTCGTTTTGGATATTTTTGCTTGGCTCAGCTTATGTGTGCTTTTCTTTATTAAAATACATTGTATGTACGTTTTGTCTCCCTTTTAATGCTACAAATTTATTTCTGGAATTTAACAAGATATGTGTTTGTCAGAAACACTAATTCCCCTTTTGCGCCGATTTGAAGCTATATATGTGACCTTTGACCTTGATGGATGACCTTGACCTTTCACCACTCAAAATGTGTATACTCAAACCAGAGTAAATGTTATCTTGTAAGTAAAGTTCAAGGTCTTCAACAAATAAAGAAAACAACATGGCGACATTACCTCCCCTTGCTTCAGTCCAACAGCATAACTAAAATAGTATGAATAAGATAAATTTGATCAAACACGTGACTCAACATTTGCATACATATCCTTCACTATTCTAATCACTTTGCCTTGTATACCAGATTTAACCATTTTCAACCATTATGCATTACGGTATATACAAATGTACTAACAAAACATTTCAACATATCGACATATATAACATACAGACTTTTCTTTTAATTAAAATAACTTTGCACAGTTGACATAAATATATAAATCACATCAGCAGTTGAATGACCTTTCTTAAATCCGAAGTGCGCACGCGAAACAATGGTATTTTCAGTGGAAAAGATTCGATACGTTTGTTTTAAACCATGGTTAATAATATTGACAAGCAACTAACCAAAGTTATTCCTCTGTAGTTATTAACATCATGTACAGCACATTTTTATGAAAAGGGATTTTAATTCCTTCTGTCAATTTATCGGCAAAAAAAAGCAAGATACAAACATACCGTTAAAGTTATCGCACGAATGTGGAGACAAAATATCAATAAATTCAAGAAAATATTCATTCAAAACTTATGTTTAAATGCAATGTTAACTTCTTCAACAGAGTTTTCCATGTTAAAATCATTATGTAAAAAAATGTTCGGCTTCATTATCACAAACATTATGCATATTACTACTAAGGCTTTCAAACAACTTTGTAAATTGTTATAAAGATATTTTATTTTTACGGCATTATTGTTTTATTTGAAAAATCACCATAAGTCCCGTGAATAGTGTTTTCGTCAAATATTCAATATCCGGCTTATTTTGCCTATAGCTACAGGCTTTCTTGCTGCGGATTAAGTCCTTATAATAATACTTTACTTGTACACAAACGTTATGTGTTCATAACTATTTCATCTGAGTTAAAATACGTTAAGAGTCGTGGTAAAAATGAGCAATCTTTATACAGCTATTTAAATGGAAACGAGAATTTGTTTTTTTTATAAACACATGGTTTCGAAAATAACGGACCAGCAGCACTGCGAATGATTTCAGTAAATCTATTCAACAAGTAACTAATTGACATTCTACTCGAGTAGTCAGTGAAAACGTTATCATTATGACGGTAACAAGATAAGCTTTTTATGTCTCAGACCACTATAGTGGGGGACATATTGTTTATGTCCTGTCTGTTGGTTTGTGTGTTTGTTTGTTTGCCCCAACTTTAACATTTGCAATAACTATTGCAATATTGAAGATAGCAACTTGAAAGGTCAAGGCCAAGGTCATCCTCCAAGGTCAAAGGTCAAAAGAACAAATCCAAGGGAAGTAAATGGCTTTAAATGGAGATTTCTATTTATTATTTTGCAGGTACAGATCATTTTTACAAGGGAAGTAATATTTTTTAAAGGGATATAATAAAAAACAAAAATAAATAAATCAAAGCGGCGCAGTAGGGGGCATTGTGTTTCTCTTGTTATTAAATATGCATTATTTGGTAAGGATTCTACCATAATAAACTTGATTCGCAAAATGTCCTGATGTAATTATTCTCAATTATCATGCAGTGGGAGCCTATTTGTTTTTTTTACCAAAGTCAAGATCACACTTCAAAGGTCACTCATTTGTAGAACTATTTATTATTTAGCCATTATGTTACTACGCATCAGTGGATTCTGTAATAACCTTCCATAATTATTCTCCATCTTCTTCCTTGCTGTGTTTCATATGTAAGATTCATGTCTAGGGTTAAGGTCAAGGTTCATGTCTAGGGTTAAGGTCAACGTCGCACAATATACTTAATGTAGGGTCATACGATTCACATCAAGGGTCAAGGTTACACAAATTCTTTATGTAAGGTCGTACGCTAAACCCCTTAACTGACCAGCATTTTTCCAGAATTATGTATACATCTTTGTATTTAGACATCACAGGTTAGAAATTTTGTGCTCCAACAAGGGAGAGCATATAGTCGCTAACTTGTCTGTCCTTCCTTCTTTCATTTTATCTGGAGGAGGATATTGTTTTGGCGTTGTCCATCCGTCCTTTTATCTGGATGAGATTGTTTTGGCGTTGTCCATCCGTCCAGAAAACTTTTCTTGTCTAGAAGCTTATCGGCGGGGGATATCAATTTAACGAATTTGCTTGTTAAATTATGCTTCAGAATAATGGGGTTTAACGAAGTCAGATGACATTGAACGCATACATTTATAATTTTGCAAGCTCTTGTTTCTGGTTAGAATAAATAGGATAGAATAATCAAACCCACATTTTTAAAACGTACATTTTATTTTTAGGTGTAACGAAAAAAAAGGGACATGCTACGATAAAAGTTGTCATAACACATTCAATCATTTGCGGATGTTTTATTTACGCACCCCGCACACATCAATTTATACTATTAATAGCTGTTTTCCAGATCATGCTCGTGACGAGGCAAAATCAAATAAAAATCAAATAAGTAAAACACGAATGAAAACAACAAAACAACAATATGATACCACCCAACAGCGTACTTGTACTAACTACATCAGGATCAAGTATTATTTGACCTGTACGTGGAACAACCTTTGCACACTTTATATCTATCAACTGATTTACTGAATTTAATCGACATGTCAGCGTGCGCGTGTGCGTATATGGGTGAACGCTAAGACATATTGGTTGGCCTCGTAATACCAGTGCTAGTATCCGCAAAATCGCGTGCGTCGTACTTGAAAGGCCAGTTTAATATTTCTGAATATATGGAAATGTGCGCGACCCATTCTACTTATCACAGGGTAAAACATGTGCAAACAAGAATGGTGTTTATTGATAAAAAAAACACATTAACAATAACATGGTGTACAACTTTGCCATAACAAAGTGGAAGCATTGTTTAAATGGGTATATTGGGGAACATTATTTTACAAAAGTTCATTATGTATGCGAGTTGTATTTACCTATCAAAATGTAATTCACATTTAAATTGGATACAATGGGATTAACATGGCTGTAATTTAAAAACAGCAACTAGTACTTATTTGAAAACAACACATGAGCAAATGTATTTTTACAACTACCTTTTACATGTATGGCTTTTATTTGAGTAGAATCTCGGTAAAGTAATTGGCTGTAGTTATAGCTTGTCAACTTTTTAAGTCACAAATAATGTAAACTATTCAAACGACAAAGTCGACTAGTTCATAACTTGGTCATGATGGTTTTTATGCCCCCGGATCGATAGATCGGGGGTATATTGTTTTTTGCCTGTCTTTCTTTCTTTCTTTCTTTCTTTCTTTCTTTCTTTCTTTCTTTCTTTCTTTCTTTCTTTCTTTCTTTCTGTCTGTCTGTCATTCTGTCCCAAAACTTTAACCTTACAGTGAAGTTTTGCAATAACTTTTGAAATATTGAACATAGCAATTTGATATTTGGCATTCATGTGTATCTCATGGAGCTGCACATTTTGAGTGGTGACAGGTCAAGGTCATCCTTCAAGGTCAAAGGTAGAAAAAAAGCTGCGCATAAGGGGGCATTGTGTTTCTGACAAACACATCTCTTGTTTGAAGGTATTTTGCCATTACTAAATATCTCAGTAATTGCACCTAATACATAAATCATCTATATATGTGTCGGCCTCAATGAAAACAGGACTAAATGTATGTGCATAAAGTGTCGCTTAGTTCACAGAGCCTACTCTGTAACGACACTTTCGGCCTCGACGGGAATTTAGAACAGACTTCCTTTACAGATTTTTTAAGCGGAAAGTGTCGTTTCTGATGCGCGTGCGCGGACTACACTAGCTTATCTGCGACGAAACTTTACGATCATGAAATTGGCACGTTTTTTTCAAAGCGCGGCTCATATAAAATAACATTATTTTTGCGTCGAAACGTGAAGGTTTCTACTACTACATGCATGTGCATAGTAGCTGCATAACAACATCGAATATTACTTGTGAGCATGCATAAGAAAAAAAGATTTTCTCATTTGAAATGAAAGCACAACACTAAACTATATCACAAACAGTAATATGCCATAGTTACAAAATCAATATTGTCTAATAATATCTTGATCACTAAACAAGTCATAATAACGCATTTTATATGTCAAACATTTTTGTTGAGCGCGTGTGTGGATACAATCATAGAATTCCAAATTTATATAATGGACACATTACCACGTGTCTTTTCCATAATTTGAGAATGATAAGTATTTTTGTTACTTTTGAAAATATAAATTACCTTATATAGCACCAAAGTGTATCCTTAATTTAGTAGGCATAGTTTTATTTCGTCATTAACGTACCAACAAGACACACATGCATCTTAAAATTGTATGCGTAACTTTACAGGCTAGAAAAGTTACCATACAGTTGCTTCCTGCACCCGTTTAATATTGATACCACGAATACATGCTCTCACAAAGTCTCCAAACGGTTCATTACTCTTAAAGGGAATGTTGACTTACCAGATATTAAACATGTGAGCTATGCTTACTGCATTGATTGTAAGGATCTATCTAATGCTTCGGTCATACCGGACTGACGGTCTTACTGTGCTCTTATGGCGACCAAGGACGACCTAGAATCAATGTTATGCAGAAAATTGACTCTATAATACACTATTGCATAGTTTATTGTCAGGTTGCTGCTAAAATGCAACATTCCGTAAAACTCGTTTCCTATTGCATGTATTTGATGAAAAAATAATAAGGTGAGCAATAAATAAAGTCTTGTTCATACACGAGAATCGCATCAATAATATATTTTGACAATTTATTTTGAGAGTTCGAACCGTGCCCAATTTCGGTATAATTATTCCGTATATGCGATCAAACGTTAATTTCAAAATCATTTAAGTGATATATTTCTTTTAATGTCGTTAAATTTGTTACGAATGCAAATTGTGTCGGAGTCGATTAACAATACTGACGTTTTAGATTAGCCTGCCAGCAAATCAAATAATATTTATATGGCGAAGGATCATCACGATTTTATATATATATTAGTTTTAGAGTTCAGTTCCTTTTGATGTCACATCAATAATTGATTTTCAGATTTGAACAGAAGATATTAATTGTGATATTAAAGTTAAGAGTTATTGGGCACACTAAGTAGTACATTAGCTCATGAGAAAACAATAACCTTGTTGCGAAAAAAAGAATGTGTAAAATTTCGCCACCATGAGAAATCGAGGACTTTTAGAAAACTGACATAAACAAAAAGAGGCCATTAAGAAGTCGTACGTGACACATGTTAATAAATTATACGGATTATATATGTGAACTAAGGTTAATAAAATATCAAAATATCAAAATGTTATTTTATGGAGGGACACAGTATTTTTAAATAATGATACTTCATTGAACTTTTCATGAAATCTGTGTAAACATAATGTATATAATGTTCATTTGTACTGTTACAACGGACACGTAAAAGATAAAGAAAGTGATGCGTGTATATGTTATGAAATGTAGTTGTTTTTAAATACTTTAGTTTAAGTGGCCCTAAAAATGTGTTATTCTTGCCAAGCCAATAATTTTCTCTTTTTTTTATAATGCTTGTACTAAACGCATGCTTTATACACGTAAATTGGTACCTTTTTAGCACAATACATACCAAACACAACATAAAACTCTCGTGACATCTCGTGGTAGAGTAGGGAAAGATAGTCAAATAGGAAAGTTTACGAGTCGAGTATCGAGTGTTATTTATTTGGTTATGTGTTAGCCTTTGTTATGTTCAGGTATTAGGCAGTTTGAAGTACTTCATCAGAATGTATTATCTGATGACGGTGTAGTACAATTTTGAATGACTTCTGGTTAAAATTATGGTTGTTTAAATGACTGGGTTATTAATGACTGCGATAAAGTGATAAAGTACCGCATTTAATCAAATGGGATAATGGCAAAAGGATATATATATATATATATATATATATATATATATATATATATATATATATATATACAACGTTTTTGTTTACATATCATTTTTTGTAACTTGTGTTTGAAAACGTTGAGCATTTATGCATTCTGAGCCTTGTTAAGTATTAATTTCCGTAATTGTAAAACAGCAATCATCTTAATCGGTCGACCATTTCATCTGAATCTAAGTTATTTTCTTTGCATCGATATAGGCCATGGTATAACAGATTTACTCCTGTTGTTATGTCCCTTAAAACTGATCACTATAAAAGTATACGTTTGCGCTGTGCGTAAATAAAACATACGAAGATGTGTTGTTGCAACTGTTATCGTAAGATTTCCCTTAGCGTTTGATATTTTCTCTCGTCACACCAATAAACAAAATGTAATCGTTGTTAAAATTGCGGATTTGTTCTTTATGCAGCATGGCCTAGAAAGTTACAAAAAAAAATTAAATTCGGTTACATAGGATTAAGTTTGTAAAAAGAACAGATAAAATTATATCTGGTGTGTACACAATATTTTAATGCACTGCGCGCTAGTCCGTTAACCCAAAGTTGAGAGTAGATACAACTTTTGGGGACATGTGGTGTGTTTGACGATAAACGTATATATGTGTCTTGTGGTACCAATAAATCATGCTTAGTTATAGCATAACTCATTTGAACTGAGAATATCCTTGTACATATGAGCAGATATTTTTGAGATGCATTGTCATCATGGCGGCGTCGCATTGACAAAAATCTATATATCTCAAATAAAGATCAAATCTAACGGTCATATTGCCTCTTTATGAATTAAGGTTATTATCAATACAAGAAACATGAGAGTAAAATTGTAAATTTGTTTGAGTTATGGTTCATTAAAGTGTGTGCACACATTTAAGCAGCAAGAACAAATGATGCTTTGTGAGTTTTGCTTTTCACTTATTAGTATAAAAAGAAACCGTTCATATTGCATTCATGTCCCATTCATCTGCTAATATGTTCTAACTGATTTGATGATTTATTAAGCTATTTACATTTTTTTGGAAAACATGGAAAACACCTACACATATTGCCAACGATCTGCCAGTTCATATTTCATGAAACGTTTGCTCGCCCACCCAGGCGAGTTAGTTGCTGCATTTATGTATATAATTAAAGCATTGTTCCTTTCAATACTAGCGCAGCTTTATGTAAGAGGTAATTCAGATAATTTCCAATAGTTAAACTATTTAATAAACTGACACATACAATATGTCCGTCCCCTTAAATTTAAGTATTATATCATCAACGCTAGAAGGTATAATAGTAAACATCTTTGACGATACAATGCTTGGATATGTATATTTTGCATATAATAATAAACATATCAGTGCTAAACGATTTTGTTTGACAGTATTTTAAAATGGTTTAATAATAATAATAATGATACTAATAATAAGAATAATAATAATAATAATAATAATAATAATAATAATAAAATAATTATCTTTATTATTATTATCATTATTATTATTATTATTATTGTTGTTATTATTATTATTATTGTTATTATTATTATTATTATTATTATTATTATTATTATTATTATATTTATTATTATTATTATTTTATTATTATTATTATTATTATTATTATTTTATTATTTATTTTGTATTGTATACTATGAATAAAATAAATAATAATAATAATAATAATAATAATAATACAAATTTGAATGCATATGCATAAGTATATAAACATATAGTTATTTTATTTTACTTAACATGAACACGAATTAAACACAATTTAAACTTCAGTCGTCCAATAAGTGTATCAAACTTTATGTCAATGAACGCTACAATTTCTATCATATGTTTGTATCGCTGCCCCAATGTAGTGTGTCCATGAATAAGGACGTCATAATGCATGGGTCATTTAACACATAATTCGTTGTTAATTAGGCATCGAAGTTTAACATGTACGTAAATACGATTAGAGTGATAGAGATCTACATATTCGTTGTTCAGTTAGCGTTAGGTTATTTCCAATTTTAATAATTAAACTTTACTTATTCAACATGCAGTATTCAGTTATATTACTTTTAACAATGTCTACTTTATGTATTTTCGGTGTCAGATACTCTTCGCGTGTTGATGGTTAGAGGATTGTACAAACCTGCTCCCCGCACATCATAGATATTGTTTTTCCTGATATATTATGCCATTTCTATGTGTCCTACTGTTACAGAATGCAATTAAACCAGTCCAGTGATCTACGAAACCAATTATATGTTCGCCTTAGGTAAAATACATTAGGTATTACTTGCAACATAAACATACCATTGAACCCGATGATCTCCGATACATGTGCTCCGTTTTTAGTTGAGATTGTGTTTACGTTAATGTTAGTTCGTTGCAAAAATAACAACGGCATAAGCTTAAATTCTTCAACTTGAAGTGATTCTTGATACGGGGTTAACTTATATGAAAATCTTGCTAGGGTTCGTATATTGGTTTAACTTGATCAAGTTGCAGGTCATGATTATTTATTACTGCAACATACTCTTGAGTAACTATAGGTAACACCAAAAATCAAACGCACGTTGGTGTTTAACACAAATGCTGATGGACATCATCGTGTCATACATAATAGCTTAAAACGACACTGACAATGTACATTCACACCATATGCATCGTATTGTATAAAATATATATGCCACAAACGTTTTTGGTTAGGTAATCAAATTGTCCTTAAATGGATTCATCTTTTATCTTTGCTATTGTAAAGAATAATACAAATTTGATTTGCTGACATAGAGATATGGATATTTTGCAATAGCTGTTCAGAACTGTATAAAAAACAATCAATTTCGTAATGTTTCGTAACACGAAACGTTTTGTTTATTGGTGGTGAATCTTTTATATAAATATATTTTAAGGAATCGAAAATTAACAATATAATACAAATTAATACTGGACTATGTGTATCATAATTACCGACGAGTTTTTAAATTGCATACATTTGACATTTTTGCCATCAATAGTTACACGTATCATGTAGGATCTTAACGTAAAAGTGGTATAATTGATCAATGCATCGAACTCTTACGATCTTCTAAATTAGAAACTCTAGACTTATCTCAATCTCTGAAACAAAGTTCGATAAATGTTTGATGATCGTGCTATAATAATTAGTTGATAAAAATCAATTTTGTGAGTAATTAGATTGTTAATATTATTTATGGACATATTTTATTGCAAAAGCAACTAAGGTTATTACATGCTTCGTCTCTGTGTCGGTTGGTAACTATTTTCTTGAAAGTTTCTCACTCTCAAGTTGTATTGTGTTTTTGTTTGGTTTGTGTTAAGAGTTTTTGATGTTTGATTATCCTTGTTGAAATATCTATGCTCAAAATTTGGTCAAATACACATGAGTCCTCCAGCTAAAACTCAAGCTTTTGATTCGAATAAAATGATTATGAACACTAAATTTTGGATTTTGGCCCAAATCCTTTCAATAGTTAAGATGATTAGTCATTAAAGTGTTAATTATCAAATATGCAAGTTTCATATTTCCATATTTTAGACTGCATGAAAGTAAATCTTAATAACGTTTGGTCAAATACACATGAGTCCTCCAGCAAAAACTCAAGCTTATTTAGGGGATTGTTTGAATAATTTAACCGCAAACCCAACGCTCTTAGCTAAATAATGATTTAAAGAGTCGGAATATTTCTTGAATGCGGTACATTTAACTGTCCGCCCGCCCACGAGTAGGGCAATAGTTTGTTTTATTCATTCTTTTAGACAAGATGCTGTTAGCAAACATTAATTGCGTTTTTGCTATCCAAGTATTCGCATTGAAGACCATAATTACCAACATTTCTATTATAAAGATCGTTTGAGTATTTGTGAGAACTCGAAGTGTCGATATACATTAATTTATTTACTTCCTTAAACTCGAATATATGCAATTAACGTACAAGCATGGATTAGTGCATTTCTAGTATACCACCATAGAACCAAAATGACCTAGCTGCTTTGCTTTTCATGGTAGATAATACCTTTGCAATCAGAATGTGGAATTACGAGATAAAATCGTTTGTGAATTATGCACGCTTTACTTAGTTTACTTATGTCCTTATGAGTTTATAAAACGGTTGGAGACAATATTAGCCTCATGTACCGCTGCGTAACCTTGCTAATTTAACTGTCGCTGTAGCTATGTTTTAGGTGCAGCACACATAATTCGATGGTAAAGCGACGAGCTTGTCAACGTGCGCACATAATTGTTAATGTGTTGGGAAATAATTTACTAAACAGTATATTAATGCATTTGAAGTTAACCGAGGAATAATGGTATATGGTATGTGATTACGTAAGTAACATAAACGACGTGTAAAAGAGAGATAATGGTTACAAATATGTTGAACAAACAAACGGCAACTTAAATGGTATCATCAATTGTATTAGAGTTTCATGATTTACACAGTTTACACGCAATTTGCGTTTGCCCTGATAATCTTGTTAAGCCCTTTGTGACTTGAAGACTGCGTCACACTTCGATTTGGACAATGTCCAGACCACGTTTCATGAAGATTTGGGAAATAAAACTTGCCTCCAGAGTGATCACAAGATATATGCTGACGACAAATATATATGATTCATAAGGTATATGTTGAAGGCCGACGTCACACGACGCAAAACGAATGATGAATAACGGACAAAATGCAATAAATAAAGCTCAAATGAGAACGCTTTGCTCAGTTGAACTTAAAACCAAAAGTAGATATAAACTCTTACAGCTATATGCACTACATGGCACTTGTAAACTGAACACAAACCGTTTTACTTTGAAGATTTGCTAAGCGTAGGTACATTTTGATCATATTAATTATTTTACAAATAAACCATATTAAATAAGTGTAATATAAACAAACAGACACATAATTTGAACACTAGATTGACATAAATGCAGTATTTAATCACGTAACATAATGCACCTGTTGTTTAAGGGACTTGTTCATGATTTGACCTATTGAAATTTCGAAAAGGTCACGTGGTGTATTGATAGCGAATGTGACATGATTCTGGAGGTGAGAGGTTTGATACAAAGGTCACGTGGAGTAGTGGTGGCGAATTGGACTTGATTCTGGAGGTGAGATGTTCGATACAAAGGTCACGTGGTGTAGTGGTACCGCATTGGACTTGGTTCTGAAATGAGAGTTCGGTACAAAGGTCATTCAGCTTTTTTCTCTTAGCCTTGTTATCATAATTATGAAGACAAATTGTCAAAATAGTACCGGGTTGTAAGAATATAAATTGAGTGCTTCCTTTTTTAAAATATACAACAAACTGTGAACACTTCCATTTAAATCAGCGTTAATGGCAGTCCGTTCAATATCCTATTTTCGTTATTAATTAAACAATATAAGACAATAAAAATATCGGGACATAATTTTGATCTTATGCATCGATTATAATCTGCAAATTAGTCCATTTATGAGATTGTAAACACGCAGAAATATAAATATCCGGTCCTATAACAATCAAGTAATTAACTTCCTGAGTCGTAAACTATTAACTTAAATCATAGAGAGCTTGAGCGGCGTAACCAATGGTTTTGAATAGCATATTCCGTATTTTCAAATCTACTTAAATAAGCATGTTCTAAACCTGTTTTTCACACAGAAGCTTTTGAATGCATACTTTCACTCTTTTCATGTAATACATTTTTTTGCATACATGTTTTTATTGAACACCACACGAAATAATGAAAACGACCATGTCTTTCTTGTATGTACAACTATATTGATGTCTGTATTTCAAGTCATCATTGAAGTATGTGATATAGTTATAGTCATATAGTTATATATTTAAACCTTTTCTCTTTTTTTAAAAGTTGCCATATAAGAAGATTTGACTTGAGCACATACGTTTAGATTTAATATGGGCATATACATGTGTTTTATATGAAAAACAACCACATTCCTTTTTTGAAAAAGAAAACGTTCTTGCCAGTTTTGTTTTTCTTTCTTAATATACATATAATATATATATATATATTGTATTAAATTAATGTTTTTTTAAATTATTATTAAATGTTTATTATTTGTATACATATATTTATAATTATATATGTAATTAAAAAAAAAATATATATATCCGCTAAGAAAATTCGTAACGAGTAAAGTCGAGATAACAAGTGAATATTAAATTGAAATCAACGCGAATCACTTTCTTACTGATACGTCTGAAAGATTGGCGCCATTTAAAGATGAAACAAACGTAATAAAGGGTATGAGGCAGCGAAAAATATCTGTTTTGAAACGAACGTTGCGTTCTTGATCGTCACGTGAATACTTTGGTTCTCTCGACACATACGTTAATTAAATCGTAGAAGTGGAAACAAATTAAGTAGTAAAGGGTAGAAACAAGATCAATTCAATTGTGTAAGTATACAAATAAACTTAGTGTATCATAATAATTGATTTATATCTGATATTTTTTATTTAATTCCTTAATATAGGAACTTTGAATTTCGCACCATTAATGTACATCGTTTAAAGCAGATATATAATTGAGTAACTAATCATAACATTTGTTTAAGTCCTCTGACATAGAAACCCGCGACATCATCTCTTGATCGGAAACAATTTCGATGTATGACGACGTGCTATTTTAATAAGAAGAAAGATTAAAGACTAGTTTACTGATTGCATTTTCATTCCACGATTTTAAGTAAATTATTTTATATAAAAATGTTGGTATCAATTACTTAATCATGGCAGCATACATAATCGTTATATCCATTTTCCTTATATTGCTATAATATGCCTGTTTTGATATGATTTTTCGTATCGAATAAACTTTAAATATAAATGATATTTATAAGCGATTTAAATGTGTGAAAATAACTTTGATCAAAGCGTTTCACTTTTTCTGTTTGTGTCGATTAATCAACAATGAACGAATCTATCCTGATATGGTAGGCACAAATCTATCCTGATATGGTAGGCACAAAATAACTAATGACAATTACTGAAAACCGTTGAAAAATGTACATTCCCTTGAGAGTCGATAACATATTTCGAAATCACAATCTTTATAACTTGTTCATCCCGAACATATTGCGTATGTAAATAAAACTCATAAACGCGTGTGAATCTTAAGGGTACGGAGTATATGTGGAGACGAAATTCGAAAACAATTGCAACGTTGACATGTTTGTGTGAAGTTTTTATTTGGTCTACATGTTTTTGTTTTTATGGAAACATACTTTAGATAGTATTAGTATGAGTACACAAATAACATTTGTTGTTATCTCTAACTTTTCAAATCCTTTTGAAGCTTTTTTTTGCACATTAACGGATTTAAAACAAAAATGTACATTTGCAATTATGTAAAACTATTATTTTGACACTGCTTATAATAATGCACACTTATTGACCTGTTAAAAGAATTTAGTTCCCGTTGTATTTGTTTATTTAGGCTTATTTAATATTGTAAAACGATTGAACAAAATCTAAGGACAATTAAAAAAGGCTCATGTTCTATTATTAATATCCAACTTTTGCACGTGAATGTCCTTCTACATGGACTAGATGAACACGGTCGTCAACTCTAAGTAGAAACCGCGCATGCGCCAGGTAGTGTATTTTGGCGTTTCCGGTGACGATCATAATGTCACAAAAGCCAAATACAGAAAGTTTAAATGTTAATCTGCATTAATGTTATTTACTTCAATGCCATTAAATGCATTAAAATATTTGCATACGATCATTTTAGTGTGAATGAGTTTGTTGAGAATGAGTTATTGTGAATAGCCAAATATAATAAAAACACACTGAACTATCAGATGAACAAGATACATAATAAATTAATATTGTTAGTACTTTTCATTTTTATGAAAACTGACCCATTACATACTATATGAAACAGCGCATGAATACATAACAAATGCACACATCTAATTTAAGTTTAGGTTTTGGTTGTGCAATGCTGACTAGAAATTTTCTCTGAAGCTTACCCCCCCCCCCCCCCCCCCCCGTATCATCCTTTAGAGTCGCATCAACTTAATTTGAAGAAGTAAGCGAAAAAAGTTGAACTGATTTGAACTGAAAAAAATCGATGAATATACGAGTACATCGGTTTACACATGGGATGGTTTTAATGATTTTTTACAAATGAATTCCATTAGACAAAACCCGCTATTTTAAGTATCGAGAATGGTTATTTAGTTTAGTCGGAATTTTGAAAAAAGTATGCTATATAGGCGTATACAATATCCATCTTTCCATTATGGATACAACTATCTAATTTTAGTAAATTCCGCAATGAAAAAGCACTGTATTTCTATAATGACAGTCGAACAACTGTCAATTTTTGTAAGACTTTGCAATAGGGGTTTTCCTTTAACTATACTTCACTTATCGTCATAAAATTTAAATAGTGGCCGTAACTAAATATCCATGTATGCCACCATTTTCTCTTAAATTCTGCGACTTGAAGTAAACTTTACTCATATTCAAGTATCTCAGAGGAATATTGGTATTAATGATCTAATTAAGCAATTGATTAAATGATGATTTGTATGTGTTTTTGTTCAGTTAAAAAATACGTCAGTTATGGTAAAGGACGGTTAGCATGATTGCGTACCTGTGCTTGAATTTCCATATCAGAGCTACGCATGTATCTGAATTTCAAAATAAGGGCACTCCTTTGTCTGAATGTTCAATGCAGGATGACTTAAAGGTAAAATAATGTTATCTTAATGAGCTTATTTTATCAATTAAAAAATTAATATAGGACACATTAAATTAAAAAAACAAAACTAATTTATTTCCAAATGTTGATCTCCTCCAAGTGCTTTAATAAAATCGGAAGGAAAGGACTGTGTTTTACTGAACAAGAAAACAGCACAACGTTTGTTAAGCGTGTGAATACATAACTGGGTAATAGAATAACAGTCAAAGCTATGATGTGGATGTCAAAAGCTGCACAGTTTTGTGACTGAGTTGAACGATGGAACTCAAACTGTCGGGCAAAAAAGTAAGACATCGAAATCGCTTAAAGAACATTTGCTTGTTATGTGCATCAAGTTATCATCATAGGATGGCTCTTTGAATGAGTAGACCGAGTAGATGACAATATTATATACGAGATGATTTGTTGTTTTCCAAGTAATAGTCCTTTAACTTCTTTTGATTTCTTTTTATCAGATTATCTAAAACATTATAAAATATGCATAAGAATCATAAAATGGACCAAAATAAGTATATATTAATTTTATATTCAATACGTTATGGTACATTAAATTAATCCTAAACTTTTGTAGAAGCAAAGTACACTTAATATTACAACTTTAAAAGAAAAGTATAGCAATCGATTATTACCAATAGGAATATTTTAATACAACAAATAGATAGTAATTAAAAAACACCGCAATCTTTCCATATGAAGATGATCTTCACAGATGTATGTATTTTTTCAATTTTATAATACTTTTTTCCCACAATCAATAAAGTTCAATTGACCCTGTACGCCAGACATATATATAAGATGTTTTATTAATAAATAAAACAGAAAATTGAATCCTTATAGACTTTAACAGAAGAGAAACGCTCTTCACAAATGAAAAGCCTTTGAAATAAGTCTGCACGTGACAAATTACCTATACATAGCGATACATACAACACAACCCAAATCATAAAAAAAATATTAAAACTGAGATCTTTGTCATGCATATTAAATCAATTTAAACATAGGCAAGAAACATTTTAGAAAACAAATCAGTTTTGTATCAAATTAATGTACCCTATACCATAGAAGAAAATGCACACCTCACGACGCATTCTGTTATTCATTATGATTGTCAAACTTTTACTTAACGATATAATTCACATGGTATACAGAATCGCCTGGCATATACGTGACCCAGCAATGAATTTCACAGACACAGGACTTGATTGCAGGTTATAAGCATAGGGATATCGTATAACCATTTGCATGATTTACAGTCGCTATTATCAAAATTATGGATTGCATAATTGAGTTAACGTGGCAATTTGATACATAATTATTTAAAATCTATTGTAATGAAGTCTGCGTTTGGGATTGTTCAATCGCAGGCACAAAGATCGACGACATCTAAATGGCCTGAACCAGACTATAGAGATCATCATAAAACACCAGTGTCGCTATTGGCCCGAAATGTATTGCAGTATTCATAGTGACTTATTCTTGTTTTAAACTGATAATTCTAAATAGCTTTGATGATGGGTCTTTTTATATTAACTGTTCACCACAGTACTTTTCAAACCGTTATTTCCAATTCATTATACCGGAATTTAATTTACAATATATAAATTTACAAGAACTAAAAAAACATGCAAATATTGAAGTTGACAAATAAACTTAAGAATAAAACTATCTCATAAATATTGTTTAGTCCTAAATAAATAAGCTATCGATATAAAATCATCAATATACGTCGTTTTAGGAGATATATAAATCAGCATCAATCAACGCATCACTTTCAGTCGTCTTTAACAGAAAATCTCATTCATTATCTCGCAATCTGTCACAAAATTATTATTTTGTCATTTTTGAAATCTTTATTTTTTATCTTTGAAAGCACACATTTATTGTACATTGGCGATACATATATGTGTAATATGATACCATATCAGCGATGATAATGTTTTAACAAAGTATGGCTTTATTATTTTCAGTTTGCTTCATTTTGTGTCGATCAATATGTGATATATCATTTTAAAGTACATATCAATATAAGGGATTGCATAGGATGACTGGACTGAATATATAGGGAAAATTACTAACGTCAGATAGTGATTAATACGGTTGAAAACTGTTCCGAAACATGAAACAAATTACTTAAGCATACCGCACGACTAAACGGCTAAGGTAAGCATGTAAGCGTGGCAAATGACACGTTGGTTACGTATGAGGACGAAATTTAAAAACACCCGCAATATTCCCATTCTGTTTTCACATGTCTTTTTGCTTCTGCTCCAGTAGGATGGTACGTGTAATATTTATATAAGCACAGATTATTCCCCTCTACATGGCGAGGAATGCATGTTTGCAGTATAAATGACTCTAAATATATACATGTAATAATATACATAAGGTAGGTACATCTATTAATCGTCACAAATGTTATTGGCTTTGAAAAACGTTCATAATTCCGTGTGTATTGGTCATTCTTGTTGTTTGAATTTGTGATATAAATAAAAAGGGAAATCGGAACAAGGCTGTATGGTCCTCAATGACATTATCATTCATAAATACGCCATACACAGCCTAGAGGGCGGTGAGAAGGAGTTACCACAAATTTTCGTCAATCGAATGTCAGACTGTCGCTCTAAATCAGTGGCCTTTGATCTAAAATATTTTATATCGTTCGAGTAAGATCATGGTTTCATCCTAATTGGGTTGGTGGAAATGTCACCTCCATGGTAATTACAAAACGCCCATGTAAGGGAAGGCACTCGTGTAACTTCAACGACATTTTCACGTACAATAACCTCCTCTGAATTGTGTCATACTGTATATAAATATACCTTTGACAGCATTAATTGTAGTAATAAATTACCGATATTTGAACAATGAACTCGCTAATTGAAGTTATCAGCCTGCTTCACTAAATATATTAAAGTGCATATTTTTGACTTCAGCAGAATAGTAGCCTTGTTGAAATAAACAAAAACACAAATTCGGTCGGACTTGAGTTGCAAAATTCTGAAGTCTTGAGTCTCAAAAGATTTCCCTGCAGATACAAATTTATAAGAATTTTTTATGCATCCATTTCATCGGCGTGTGAATTGTTTCTCATGAAATCTCATGAAGAATTGATCTGGAGTTTTAGCCAATATATGTGTATAAACATTTCAGAATTGTATTTGTTTCGCATGTCATTTAAAAGTAAATTACAAGTCGTGATAGACTTTATTAGATTTTACGGTCGCGGTTACAGGAACTTAAATTGAGGAGGAGGAGATCTCATTGCTTGTCTCTTTTCCAGTTCAAACTACATTACAAAAATACTACATCAAAATACTAAAATTACCTTGATTCAATGCACTTGTCCACAATGTCATATATTGTCCATAGTAGTCTACCAATTATATTCTTACACGCGGAATGAAATTCAAAAAAATTGTTTAAAAAAAATAGGTTCGGTATTAGAAAATAATGTATTGAAATCGGATAAAAAAATAAAGAGTATTTAATGCTCAGGGACAATTGTGAAAATGCGTGTAGTTATAACATGCCTTCTAAAGTACGCCTACAGTACCTACGACTGATTTGTCCGATGGTAGTAAGCTCGTGCGATTGTGCTGTTCATGGTTACGGACTTCGAACCACAGGGAAGACACGATGATTTATTTCAAGATTGCATATGTTTTAATAACTATTATAAACAAGTCAGAACCTATATATTTCAAGCAAATATAATAAACGACATTAAAAAGTAATATATCTATATTTCTGACCATGACCCTTTAAATAATCTGTATTTCTATTGACCTGTATGAAGATTAAGTTGACAATGAAACGGCGTTTTATAACGATCGAATGATATGATATTGTTCTTCTTGAACACTAGTGGTAATACTCTGCACCAATAATGTAAAGTACGCGATATTAATGATAAGGATTACTCCCGAATCCCTTCATTTTCGTTCATGCCCTGCATTTACTTAGAAATGGACTTTTTGACCCAAATCGATTACGCAATTAATGACGTTTCTCGTTTAACGCAAATTCGTTGACGAAAATCCCTAGTTAAAGCTTGACTTTTTGATGTAGGTGAAAAAAAGTCGGACGTGGTGGTTTATTTAACAGAAAAATTATATTTTAAACAGCAAAGAACCAATACGAACAGTATTTCGGACTGTGGGTTTGTCATGCATAATTGGAAAGTTCTATTAGTATAAAATAAATCGCTTCGACCAGCCGTAAATCGTATTTTGGTCAGCATGGTTAGTATATGAAAATGTATCCAAACAATAGTGTGGTTTGAAATAAATGTTGAAAATGGTATTGAAAAATCGAAAATGGAAGTGCATATAGTTGTAAATTTATTGGTTTAAGCATTGGATTAAAGTTGTCTTTGAGATAAGCAAGATAAGCATGTCTTTGTTTTAAGCGCAAATAGTGTCATTAATCTAATATACAGAGGAGTTTCAGTTGCAATCGATATTTTAATTATCCCAATTGTGTACTACATTTAATTATCGTAATTTTCTATTCTTTTGTTGATTGTTGGCTTAATTTTATTAATTGCCCATGGCTTATACTGAATGTAGACCCCATTTTGCTTAGACTGAATGTAGACCCCATTTTGCTTATACTGAATGTAGACCCCATTTTGCTTATACTGAATGTACACCCCATTTTGCTAAGACTGAATATAGACCCCATTTTGCTTAGACTTCCTGTAAACCCCATTTTGCTTAGATTGAATGTAGACCCGATTTTGCTTAGACTGGATGTAGACTCTGTTTTGTTCAATTGAAGCCGCATGATCAGATTATTTTCAGATATGAAAAAATCTGTCCATGGTCCTATAGGATCATATTTGCCGGCCAGATTCGGTCCGCTTTTTGTTATTTTTATAGTAACGATATGTAATATATTGTGTTTTATATCAATAGTTATAATTTAAGGTAATTCGGAGGATTTCTACAGTCAATGTCATCGTGCAGCAGACCGATATGGCAATGAAATGGACAAAGCTGCAGTAGATCTGGCAGTGGGAAGCATGTACACTAATATCAACGTCCTGTTAAAGTGATATTATGGGCATTGTTCACTGTTGAATTGAGCTGAAAAGAATTAACAGGTCAAAAGAGTTAGTTAAAATGTGGTAACTGACCAAGTACCTGCAACTCATCTTGCTACCGGTTGTTTATAAAAAATATATATTATATTCGATATTTTACCTAACTCACCCAATCCTCTAAGCCGAAATGATCCGTAAAACAAAATAGTGTGTTTATGTCGTATGAACGAATCTGCAGTAAAACTAAATTTAGATTCACATCGTACATCGAATCATTTCTGTCGTCAGTTGTCAACACGAAAGTACGGTTGATATCAAATGCATTATTTTTCTCTTTCCGGGATATTGTTTTAGTATGTTGATGCTGCATTAACAAATATAAGTGTATATGAAGTGAAAACACAAAATAAACAACGGTTGCGATAGACACATATAAACTGTTAGATGCCCATAATGTTACTGTAAATATATGGAATGATGCATAAAATATATGATAACAAATTAAAAGTTGTGAGAATTATGTTCACTAATTTATGTTCACTTAATTATGTACATTAATTATGTGTTATATGTTGAAGTTGGAAGTCTGCATACTTGTTCGTGAACATTTATATCAGCGTTATATATGCAGTACATGTCTATTTGCCATTTCCCTTTTCATATAATTTACATTTACTTTTTGTGTTGAATTATTTCATCCCTCCAGTGTGCGTTTACCCATGAAGGTTGATGCAATCATAATGACGAATTGGCCCGATGCAAGATTATAGGAACGTTTTATTTCTTAATGAATGTACCAACCACGCTTGCTACACTTGCATGCGCAGCCCTGAGTAGAGGCAAGTCATATGTTTTACCAACCTGGTGTGTTTATATTAGAAGAATAATTGTTTATCATTGTATGGTGATATGTGTTTGAAATATAGTGATATTTATTTCGTTTCATATTTCATCATATTAAATGATGAATATTCTGTTTGTAAAAAAATGTAATTGTCTTTGTACTGGTCCTCTCGCCATGTACCTATATTTGTCGACGTCAATAAATATAGGATATGTGTTGGATTCAGTGGATTATCGAATTTAATTCACGAGTAATCATATAAAAATAATATTTTCTATGATCACGAGTGAATTAAAATCGATATTCCATCGAACCCAACATATTTTCTTTTTATTTTATGCTTTTTCACCGTTTATATACATTGTTTAAGAGTTTAACTAAGGAATTTCGCTGGGATAATTACGTCATTTCGTCAAAAAATGACGTCATTTCACAGTAAACAGTGAAAATTATCGATAATTTTCACTGTTAATTTTCACTGTTTGAAACAGTGAAATTATCAGTTTTAATTTACTGATATTTCTCTATAAACCACCGGAAAGCATAAAGAAATGAATATTAGACATCTATGGAGTTTGTATACCATGTGCGCCCACTCCGTACCCACTACATATATGGATGTCTGAACATTTACATTAATTCCTGTACACTTGACTAATTATTCATGTAAAGATATAAGCCGCGTCATGCCAAAATGGGTCGTATGGGTCAGATGCGGCCAGCGCAGCTCCTGACCAGACTTTGCGGATGCGTAGGCTGGTCTAGTGCTACGACGGCGCATGTTGCATAACACCAATGTTTGCATGGTAATGTGAAGCCTAAATACGATTCTACCGATACGATTCTTTTTGACAAATATATATTAGTACATGTCAATCAAGAATATTATTGACTAATAATGAGTTTTAATTTTATTGAAAATGTGATGCACATGGTAACATTTTAATCGATTTACTACCGCCCCTTTGGCAACATCCTTAAACCCACAGGGGGAACGATATATTCTTGTCAATAGTTCAAAATATTGATGCCTGAATAGTAATATTTACACATATATAAACATGTTTATACTGATTAATTATCCAGTAGTTAACACTAAAATTAGTGTAAACTTATTTATTAAACATTTTAATTTATTTTTAGGCTAATCTTAAAGCGGGCTTAACCAAATACAGCGCAGCATTAAGCATATTAAAAGGCGCTGGGAAGTCGTTACAGCTCGCAACTGCACATCAGCGCGTCGGATACAACCTCATGTTACAGGATCAAAACGACTACGCTATAAAGTACTCATTATTTTTGCATAAGTATATGTTACATACTTGATATTTTGTATCCTGGCGCGAATAGGCACATTCATTCAACATCATGCATATCAGTATTACCAAACGAGTTTTAAAAACGAAAATGTTTTGACGGGAGTTGTATGTCGATTGTTTAATACCCTTTTCAAAACCGATTAAGACCTAGATCTAAAAAAAAGTACATGTCGTATTATTATTTACGTCAAATCAAGTAGACTTATACATCATTACCAAAGAACATATTTCTCATTAACTTAACCACATCTGTATATTGTTAACGTTTTATAAAAAGTGCTGTTTTTGTGCCTTCGATTAAAAACGTTTAACTAATTCGAATCAATGATTTCTTCAGTCACTTAAAAACTTCGTTGGCCATCTCGCTAGTATCCGGGAAGCCATTTTAGCTGATAGCTCTACAGGCGTTAAATAATATGGGAAGTACGCTTATCCAGTTAGGTAAGAGATAATTTGATCACGTTCGAGGCATCTTTCGTTACGTACAATCCCACAATTGCTAGTAATTGATGTTATAAGGTTGAATTATGAAATAGTTTTGAATGCTATAAGTTACGGCATTTTATCGAACCATCAACTTTCGATCGATCGATACTTCTCGATTTATCAGGATAAATTACTGTAGTAACAGTTCACCTGTCATAAATTATAAATAAATCGAATAACAAATACGAAAGAACACAATTTAAGTACAGTGCTTTTGCATATTCTGCATATTCTTAATTCTAAACGTTTTGAAATTCGTCTGAAGTTTTTTTTGTATTCGTACTTGGAACAAAATTAATGTATATTATCCTTTAAAGGGGCATTCGAAGAAGCCGAGAAATGCCACTTCGTTTCCCTCAAATGTCGACGATGTACACACTGAATTGAGTATTTATACTAAACTATATATTATCAAAAAAGTGGAAACAGCAAAAAAAATCACATTCATTTCATAATCATTTCATAGTTAACTGAAAATGTAAACACAAATCGGCTTCAACAGATAAAAACACTGTGCATTTTTTTCATAAAAAACGGTTAATAAATAACAATAATAAACGTTGATTTAAACAAAAATAAAATTATTTCTTTTCTTAAAGCATGTAATAAAGTAAATTGCTAACTTCCTCAGGGTACCTTTATCATTACTATTTAAGAGCTTAAAAACAATTAAGCATACTTGGTCTTATTGAATATTTGTTCGATATGTATTTGAATCTTTCTTCTAAATTAAATGCACATCTAAGTAAAAAGTGATATTCGTTTTCTAAATCGTTAAGAATACATAAAGTACAAATTCTTTCGTTTCTGATAATGTGTTAATGTCTACCAGGTTCAATTAACAGATTATGTGACGATAGACGTATTTTAGAAAAGATGTTTCTATGTTTTTTTATTGTCAATGACATCTTAATACACATATCTTTCAAATACAGGTTTAAGTTCTTTATAAAATAGTAATGAAGTTGATTTCATCAACATTAACCCTCCACACAGATACATACTGATTCCTGAGTCCAGTCTTTAATAAAGGAATACAATTTTTAATTTTAATTGACTCAGGAAGCAACCATACATCTGTAAATCATACATCCGGTTTTGTTGTTGTTTTTTTTGCAAACTTTAAAGGACCAATTAAACAGTGTTATTTTGTGTTTCAATTTCTAATCTTTACATAATAATGACAGTAGTAAGGATACAATTTCATTGATGAAGTTTCAAACAATATTTAATAATGCTTAGGTATCTTCCAATGTCAAAGGAAATCGACCAACTGCGGCTTAGAGTAACATTGAGTATGTTGATAGTTTGACATTTAACAGTCGTTAACACAACTTTCTGTGAATACGTTCAATATTAGTTGCCACAATAAATCCACATACTTCGCAAATAAAGTAAAGGATTGACAAGACATATGAATAAAACAGCTTGAACATAACATTTATTTGCACTTCCATATCTTTTGTAATACAAAAAAGGGAATTCACCGCCTTTGTAGCTTTGCCATAAAGTGTATTAGTGGCAGGTATGAATGAGCCCCCACTTGACTCAGCGCGCCCCCTTTTCGAAGGACAATTTTTTGCGTTTTCAATATTAACAGTTAAATTTCATTTATTGCAATATGATTCTAGATTATTCAACGATTCCTGGAGTCCTTCTTTAGTTTCTGAGAAATTGACAGCATCATCCGCAAATATGATTAGATACATATATAATTGAGCTAACGTCATTCCGGCGTTTATTCCGTTTTGCAAATTTAATTCTATATCATTAATAAATAGCGAAAACATGATCGGCGATCTTATTTATCCTTGTAATAGGCCGACATTGCTACTAAAAAGGTCCGAAAGTGAGCTAATGTGTTTTACTTGTAGCTGACATCGCTATACATAGAGCGGATAAGTGAAATTAACTTGCTGTCGATTCCCGATAAAAGTCATGCTATGCCATAGCTGTCCTTGATTCATATGGTCGTTGGACTAATAAGTAATACAGGACAATACGTACCGCATATAATTTTGAGGAAGTACAAAATCGAAATGCCCGCAAAAGAAGTACACAGTATTATATTTATAATATATACTAAGGTTGCGTGCATTGAAAATTAAAGAATCGCATGACAGCCCAGAAATATATTGCAGTGGGAATTTCAATCAATATTCGTACTTTTGCATGAACTCATAAAAGTGACAAATATCCTGATATGTAATACAGTTCAATACATACAACATATCATTGTGGGACAAATATACAACCATATGCCCTTTAAAAAGCGTACACGTGTCTATACTAAGGTTGTGTGCATTGAATCTTTAAGAATCGCTCTCCAAATCAGTAATATGGCGTACGGTGTTTTATACTATTATATTATATATGAAATGTAATTTTTTCAGATATCATTTTTAATCGAAAAAAAACACCCGCAGGAGTTGTATGAGTTTTAGTGTTAAAATAAACAAAATATTAATCAATGATCTCGACAACGTGTGTAAACATTCATCTTCACACAACGGCACAACTACAACTAATAATTTCTATAAATTCGGGTCAATATCTAAACTTTTAAATATTGTACATGCTTATTTGATACCATTAACAACAAAGTTAATTGTTGTATTTATTATGTTCTTAGATTGCTAAACCATGTGGGTTTGCCAGGCATAATGGCGAACACGTTGTTGATTATTTACTAGCCAGTTATACTTATTTTGACCAGAGTTTATGCGGTCAATATTTTAGCGAATTTTCAAATCACGCACCACTAACATTTGAATTAAAAACGAATTCAAAAGTTCAAAACTATCTGTTTATATATAAACACTGAAAACTATTACGCTTAATGGGAATATAAATAGAGTGCGTTTCACCAAGCTGCGTACGCAAATAATTTCCGTAAATATTTGCGTACGCAAATCTTGTTCTCAAAAACGCGTTTCACTAAACAGCGTAAATTAACGCAGTGCGTAAATTATGTCGTAAATTTACGCCAGATATGTACTTCGCGTAAATCAGAAAAATTGGCGTAACCTCTCGTTTTAAAGAGGCTGAGTAACCTGCGCATTAGGGAAAGCGTACCCTTCCGTCGTTTTAGCATTGTGTGGTGTTGATGTTGTACTGAGATTCTTAATTCTCATTTGAATTTATTTCAGCTAATATGTATATATCTGGTTTCGACTTTGTGAGGGCTATACTGTAGCCTGATGATCACAATGTGATATCGTAATTCTCACAAAAAATCTATTCCAGATATTTGGTAGTGGTATTCAGTATATGAACCATACATTGCTATTCATCATGTTTAATTGTAAATTGAATCTACTCCAGCTTAAATGTAGATGTCTGGTTTCAATTATGGGAGGGCTATACTGTAGCCTGATTATCACAGTGTGATATCGTAATTCTCACAAAAATCTATTCCAGACATTTGATAGTGTTGTTCTGGGTTATAATTTGTGTGCGTTGTTCAGATTTTATTAACAGGTCCCACGCCCCTTCACGGAGTCATTTTAGCTGGACCTTTCTGGGTTATAATTAGACAAGATACAGGTTATATTAGTCTTTGACTGTTTTGTCCCTTATTTCCTACATGTATATTTATCCTGATTACCTATTTACCGGGATTGTAGTTAGTCGAGATGTGTGTAGATAGTTTGAGTTTTATTTAGTACGTCATTGGAGAACGAGTGGCACGAGCACGTGGTTTATTATCACGCTTTGCAAGGTACAGGTTTTGTCAATATACGTATTTTTGATATTCCCTTATGTTAAGGGAGGTTATTTATTCAAGTAAACGCGAGATTTTTTAGAATGCCTTTTTATATCGCTTATTTTATTGCTTAAATGTGGATATGCAGCTAGTTTTAAATTGAATTCCACCAGAAAAAAAATCGGAGAAAATCTTATTGTAGGAAAATATGTACGAAATACATTCGTCACAATCGGCTCGGGGCGCTAATTTGTTTTTGCTGGATGTTATGAAATTCGTCTTCAATGTATATTTTTTTTGCCTATTTTATGTTATTGTAACATATTTTATCAATATATTACAATTTAACACATGTAAAACATCGTATAATCTCGCTTTACATTAGATACTGTTGCAGACGATTACTTTCTTACGCGTCCGCGCGCACCTGACAGGCTAAACAACACTTACACGCAGCGTAAATTTTGCGCACATTTTAGTGTAACGGCGTACGCATTAATTTACGTTCGGCGTAAATTCTGTGCGTAAACGTTAAGTTGCTTTGTTAGTGAAACGCACTCTTAATAGCTGTCTTCCTGATCATAATTAGCGACGGGCAAAAATGAAATTAGCAAAACACGAAATAAAACATTAACAAAGATTTGATACCAACCGAGAGCGTGCTTCTAATAATTTCATCTTAGTCAAATAGTATCTAAACTCTATACTAAATAAGCTTAGCACAATTTCTACTTTTCAAACGATTAGTTGCTCTTATTGGACATACTAGAGAGCGCTTGTGAATTTGTGGATGAATACGACAACTCTGGTTGGCCACGTAATACAAGTGACATTGCTCGCAAAACCGCGTGCATCGTACTGGATAGGCCAGTTTAAAATGTCTTGGTTTGAGGTGCGCGAATTTGAATGTTGAGGTGAGTCAAATTTCTTATTGATTATTCAAACGATAAAATATGTTATTTTCCTATCCGAAGATAATGCCCGAATATTTTTGTGGTTGGAGTCGTTTATATCTCTGCAATTAATGACGTAAAGATGATAAATTGTAACGTATGATATTTATGAGTTATACTCAAACCTGATTTTGTATATCTAGTACAATATGTTAAGTAAAGCACTATGTTAGTTCCTCCTAGTTTTGAAAAGTCAATTGTTCATATTTTATTTAGTACACATCACATCACGTTAAGCCTGTAAAGTTGATTAACTTATATCGGTGCATAATTCGGGTTTTAACGTGAGAATTAATACATGTGTGCATTAATTACGACTCTGTATAAAAATAGTGTTATAAAGTTTTCTAGCACCCGTGGAGATGATAATTGTGGATGACGTAAATGTGTGTGGATGAGATAATAAAACAGTCCCAACTGCAAATAACATTGCATTTGTTTTACAATATGGAAGTATAAAATTGTTATGTAAACAAAGGTACACATTCAGAGGTTTTTAAAATGCATGCAATAAATCACACTGGAAGAAATATGATATTCAACAAGCAGTGCATGTTGCTTAAACAAACTTATTTTAAAAGTTTTTGAAATTAGATCCTTAATAAAACAATTTTGAAAATGACACAAACTGACATATGACTTGAAGTGTAAAGTACGTGTTTGCCTTATATAAATATGGATTACCTAGAAGTAAAATTACCGATTAAACAAGATATGATATATCAAAACAATACATGTCGCGATTATTATTTGCGAGAAGTGGTTGTGTTGATAGTTTCTATACATTAAACAGGGGTCGAGCTTTCAATCAATGTAAACATGATTCAAGCTTAAAATACATTAACGGGGATTCCTCCCTTTTTCCGACCCATACATGACCATATATGAAAGGAAACAAAAAGAAGGTAAATAAACCGTTGTTTTCTTGCCTCGTTTGCTCACTTACCTATAATAATACATAATATACTTTATTCCATAATACTGTACCTAAATTAACATAGCTCAATCATAGAGCTAACAAGTCTACCAAGAGAAAAAACAACGCATCCGGCTCATGTAGTACACATTGATTTCATGGCAAATATGTTTTACTTGTATACAAATGTAGGGAGTAAAACACTTCTTTATTACGGACTATAAAAACAAAATTTAATCATTAAGAGAGGAACATATTTAGATTAAGACAAGACAATACGAAACCGCTTTTCTTACGTCACTTCAATTTGATTTTTACTCAATTAATGCTAAAGCCCGAAATATCTATGGTTGCGTTTGTATTGCCCCATCACACCTAACATTGTGTTTTTTTCTTAATCGTCGCAATGTCTTTAAGTTTCGAATGATGCGGTCAGAATATCTCCAAATGCGAAATCTATGTCGATACCCCATCGTACAAGAACATGCCGACGCATATACGTATGTTAGGGAGGTCAGTACCACATATACGACAACTGCTTACTAGCGTGTCTACCACAAAGGTTCCTCGTACTCATCTTATGTGTACAACGCCTTCACGGACATATGGATACTGTTGAACGATCTGGATGGTATTAGTCGACGGTTTTCAATTGTGTTCAGACGTTGCAAATACATTATACTAGTAAAACATTGACAGGCGAAAAATAAACTCTCTGGTGCGAGCAAACGATCCATTAAATATGAATTGGCAGTTTATAGATATTTGTTTAAACGTGTTTGTCATATTGTTATTAATGACAACATATAAGGATATGGATGGACAATTATATATAATATAACGTCATAAAAAGGTTTTGCTTTTCAAACTATATCAATATAGCAAAACCTTACATCCTAATTATGATTGGTGTTTGCAGCTTTTAATGTGTAAGCTAACTTTGATAACACATAACTATTACGAGTGTATAATTTCACACTAATGTTTCAAGTATTTTAAATGTCTATAATGTATATGGTTATCGTAATTTACTCTAAAAGGCAAAATGTGGGTTTACGTTCATTTAACAGTTTGAACAATACACAACCTGCATAACGTTTCAATCCGCACATGTGATAGTATAGGCAGAAGATGCGCTCTCGTCATAAAATCTCAATCTCAGGAACTAATAGGCCTTAGTGACTCTCGAGGGCGAGCAAACGTTTTGTGAAATATGACTTTGCAGCTCGTAGGCGACGGTTTAATTGTGTTTGCCGTATTTTCTCTAAATTCTAATGGCATAAATTCTCCTAAAATCAATTTCAATGTATTGGAAGATAAATGGACCAATAGAAAGTATATCATGTCATACAAAAGTGTTTCCTTTACAAACTAAAAATGAATATTAAATCCTTACTAGCAAATCAGTATGGGCTTTTGCTTCTATAAACATAACATTTGTAATATTAAAACATTTTATATTAGTTTCGCGTATTTACAACATGACTATTTTGCATAGTTCATGGTACATTAAGTCACTTACATTTGACCGCAGTGTGAGATATGTGCATTTCTCTCCATTTGATTCCGCCTTAATTACAATGCATCTCAGATTTATGCGCTCATCTTGACACGGAAAGAATCTGTTCAATTGAGTAATGTTATCGACGCGCGTAATATATTGGTACCACGAAAAATATAAATCCTTACATCGGGGACGATTCGATACGATACATGTGTCTCCAACCGTTTTTATTTCTTCTCTTATCAAGGCTCATGTTTCGAAACCATCAATTATTCAGCTTCAAGCAAAAACGTCAAAATAAGACCCCACAAAAATACCGACATGCGTTCACTGAGAAGAAGTCGTGAACGTTTTCGCAAAAGCGCAAACGAGATAAAAAACAATCAACTCTGGGAATTGGATTTACAGTTATATGTAATCAAATAGCACACGTATTCGAGAAACAAAATGAATCCCACAATAAATGCTTTTAACATTAAACGCAAGAAATGATTAAAATGAGCTAAACAATTTTAAAACCAATGTGAACCAATCACAATCCCAACGATAAAAATCAATAACGACACTCTTTTTTTCAAAACTCTGTTTAAATTCTTACAAAATACTAACGAAAATATTTAATCGGGGGTGACTTTAATACTGTTTGAGACACTAATTTAGACAAAAAAAACGGCCGAGCCGATACACACAAACATTGTCGACATAAAATACATAAAATTATAGACGAAAATAATTTAATCGATGTTTGAAGAATGCATAACCCTAATAAATGTCAATTTACGTGTCACTCCAACGGTTAACCGCCAATTTTCAGCAGACTTTACTTTTTTCCTATCACATATACATTATGTAATATAAAAAAGCTGTCATATTCAAACAGGATATAAAACAGATCATTCAAGTGTTATATTAAAAATGAATTTCATATTACAGAAACGGGGACCTCGTTACTTTAAAATAAACAACAGCCTTTTGTTAAATACCGATTATTAATCGATAATTAAAAAACATCGCAAGAAGTTATAAACACCAACAAATATTCAAACGCAAATACTTAATGGTAATCGGTTAAAGGAAATATTACAATTGTAACTATAAAATTTGCTAGTCAAAAGAAAAAAGAAGATAATCAACAAGAAAAAGAACTAATTTAAGAAATAGAAGCTCTTTAACTAGACCTGATATGTAAAGAACATATAGACACAGAAGAATTATCAAATAAAAAAAATATTGGATAATTTAAGAGACACAAAAAATTAACGGTATATTACTGCGATCAAAAGCTATATAGGTTGAAAGTAATGAAAAAACTTTTTTCGCACTAGAAAAAAGACACGCAGAGATGAAAACCATTAAACCATTAAATGTATAAAAGTAAATGACACATTTATAACAAATCAATAATAAATCAATAAGAAATATTAACAGAGGAAGTGAATCAATCAATCCATTTATCAAAAACAGTATACTAAAACATCAAACATTGATTTCTTTAACACACCGATAAAACAATAAAAATATATGTGAAGGTATCTTAACCGAAGAAGAATGTCATGGTGCCTTAAAAGAAATGAAAAATGACAAGAGCCCTGGCTCAAATGGACTTACAGTAGAATTTTATAAAACATTTGGGATGACAATTAAAAAAACATTCATCGAATCAATAAACTATTCATTTATACACAGACATCTATCTGACTTAAAAACACAAAGCATTATATCATTAATCCTTAAACTTAACAAGGATACGACTATTTTAACAAATTGGCGACCAATATCACTACTTACTGTAGACTACAAGATAGCTACAAAAGCCATCGCTTATAGAATAAAAAATATATCTTTAATAATAGCACCATCACAAACAGGTTTCATGAAAGAGAGATATATTGGGGAGAATGTCAGACTATTTTTTTTAAATTATCGAATACCTTGAAAATAAACAAACGCCCGGTCTTTTATTTTTTCAGATTTTGAAAGGGCATATGATACTTTAAATCATGAATTTATGTTCAAATGTTTAAAACATTTTAATTTCGGAGATGATCTTATTCGTTGAGTAAAGTACACATCTTTCTTTTATAAAAAACAACTGTTCCAAGACCATTAATTATAATTATGATTAAAGAGATTATGACGCTTGTATTTTTAATTTTTGATGACATAATTTTCGTAGAAGAAACTTCCTGTCATCGTCCACTTGTCTTAACTTATATGTGCGTGGCTTTTACGAAAAGTTAAAATTTGAATGCTGTGAGCGTATTTTGTACATGTAGTGTATAGATGTTCTTTTTCACAACATAAGTCGTTTCTATGCAAACATTAAGTAACAAAATCGTTATATGATTATATCGTTTAAGCGAGTTTGCAATCGTTTATCAGAAGCCTGTCGGACACCCGTTTCTACATCGTAATCAGTTTCGGTAAGTTATTCTAAAACTGCTTTACGGGTGATGAAGAAACAATACGAACAAGCCCGGACGGACGCACTCATGCTTGCCAGACTCTTTAGGATTAACTACAGAAATAGAACATGAACAGAAGATTTCAAACGTCGCCGAGGTATTATCAATAATATATATATATATATATATATATATATATATATATATATATATATATATATATATATATATATATATATATATATATATACGTGTAAAAATACTGCGTATTTGACATACGCATATTTTTTTCCAAAGCGATACACGCTGTGAATACTCATTCAATGTTGAGCAATAATTCGAAAACAACAACAACATTTACAATAATCCATTTAGCGTTTAAATGGTAGTCAGTCGGAAAAAATGAATTTATTAAATTTAGTGTGTTTATTGATTTTAATATTTATATAATTAATATGTTCAATACATTATGTTTATTTGCATTAATTTGCTTATATTTCCCTTAAAAGCTTTGTCCTTAAAGTCTTGCTTAAATATCTTACGCTGCTTTGTAACTGTTGCATGAAATGCATTATCCATAAAAAGTAAAATATCAGATATACTCATTATATGTATCCGACATAAATTAAAACAAACCATTATGTAAATTATATAACCTATGTTAATAATATTAGTTATTTCTATATGAACTTGCAATACTAATATTTTAAGTCCACCTGTTTAGAATGAACAGAAGTTATTGATGTAAACTATCCATGTTTATACTTTAAACAATTTAACTCTTTTTATTATCGTGATCTTTCCTGCACTATTTTGATGTGATTTTATGACTTCACCGATAACATGTCAACTCAGTGACTCGTAAGCCATTTATATGGCTGGGTAGTACAATGTTTGTATATATATATACATATCGTATTATTGCTGTAAATACCAATGATATTTATGTACTATGCGTCACTTTAATAAAATATACAACTACTACTACTCATTGTATTGAAAAAGCAAAAATTCTTTATGTTGAAAAAGATATTAATGAATGTATCCGATGGCGGCAGCAAAGACGTGAACTCTATAACAGTCACATCAAAAGAATAATTGTATCAGGTTGTTCAATATCACAAATTACATTCGATCTTTTCTTTCTGGTGTTCTCAATGTTTAGTGAGTCCGATATGTGACAACATAGTAAGTTAATGCATCCACAACTCATGAAAAGACACTTTTAACATATTCAAACTGCGTTATACATGTTGATGAAAACACTTGTGGTATGACTGCAACATAGACGTAATCGCGTAGCCCAGCTTTGACTACTGACGTTTATGTCATAATATCGATTGATCATTAAAATAATGTGTGCGCCTTGACATGATACAATCTGTACAACTTACGTTTCATATCGGCACGTATGATACTGAGACATATGTTCTTAAATAAGAAACGACATGAAGAGGAATACAACTATCATACTGAAAAGTTTAAGTAAAGTTAAGCAAACTACGTCTTTTGAACGATTTGCAAGGTTCGTCCGGACGCTGTGTTTCAGAATGACTTACGTCTTGTATAAATGTTACGGTGCCAACATGGATGCATTTAGACTTTGTTTTGTTATGACATTTATAAATGTTAGTCTACTAAAAAAATGCTTGGAAGTTTAGAGAGAACAACTTTCAACATCACATGACAGTTCACAATAATATACCAATACGATCACGGAAACATTTTTACCGGAAACCAATTCAATTTCTTTTTTTTTCTTGTAAAAGCTTGTTTCAAAACAGGATTCGATATTTAACCTTCATTAACGGAGTTAAAATTCTACTGTTGTTCACCAGGTATACATTTATTGCTAATTTTAAATTATTTTATGAACATGTTATTAAGTTAATATATGAGTATTTTTTCTTATATGAATTTGTATTGACGTTGTCATAGCCATGTTCGTGTATAAATGAATCATTTGTAATCGATGATAGGAATGATGATTTCGTTTACCCTACAATGCTCGTACTCGCAATTTAACATAATACATATGATACTCTTATTTCTTTATGTTAAATATGTTAAACGCGAGAAGATATGATACCATGACTGTTTTTAATAATACGGTGGCGCGTTCCTCTTAGCAGTAAAATAAAACATTGAGTTAACTTGTATACTTTTTTCTGAAAATATTAAATAGAGTTTTGTCAATAAAAAAGTATTAGTTTCTTTAAAAGTTATACCGACACTTATAAAAATTCAAAGACAGCATACAAATCGATTTTAAATGTGTTTATTTTGTTTACAAATGTATTGTTTTTCTCTTTCGTCTTTTTATATGACCTGATCATTCAAACGATCATAAAAATTGGTTTACTATCCGAAGATAATGCGAGCAGGTTTCTATTTTAGGACATTGTAGGAGTAAGATGGAATGATTACTGGTAATATATAACTCTGCAATCAATGACGAAAAAACGCCTCACGGTTACGTTGTTTATATTAACGACAATACTAAATCGGACAATAGTCTACACAGTACACTTTACAAATAATGAACAATAGTTCAGTTCCTCCTATTTTTATGAAAAATATAGAATTTAGAAAAGAAATCAGATACAAACAATAAAAGAATAAAAAATAGTTTAAGGACATAAAGATAACATCAATACTTATTTCAAAGATTTCAAAACGTATTACGGCGTTACAATTTCGGGCTAATCAGTGCAAGTATGTAGTAAATACGCCATTGTATAATTACAGTTTTATGATAACTTTCTCAAGCATCCTGTGCTTGTCTTTGTATAACAACGGTTATATGATAACTTTCTCCAGCATCCCGTGCTGTAAATGTGTTATTTCATTGTTTGTGGTTCGGATGTTAACAATCTTAAATAACATCAACCATTCATTTTATTTAAATTATTAATGTATCAGACCATCATTGCAACGAAGTCATGCGTTGCATAGTCTTTAAATTACGGTCTTGATACACTAGTGGAAACATAATATGAAACAATTCATGCGAAATATTATCTCTTTAAGACCCATTCCCAGTATATAGTTTATGGCGTAAGATCCTTAATGAAATATAATTGAAAATGATGAATTTAAAAACATGCCTTGATGTATAAATTATGCATAATACATGCCTTACTCAAATATATAGAGTGACATTGTTAAAATAAAATTAAAAATATGCGTTTCACAAAAATATATCCCAATATGACATACCGTATTTAATACTATTGTCTGTGAGAAGAGGTAGTAATGATGATTGATGTACATAAAATCATAGGGTCGAGCATTCATCACTTGTAAAAACGATGTTAAGATAGACTAGCCATATGTGTGAATACATGTAATATAATAAAAACAAGAAATGTCATTTTTAAACATAATATTAGGCTTTGAAATTAATACTAAACTGGTTAACCTTACATAATGTACACAATTAGCAGGTTGCTCGTTATCATAATTTATATGACAAAATGTATAAATCACAATACGTATTATCGCAAAACCAGTTATCATGCAACACAAATAAAGAACTGTACACAAATATACAATTTCGATTTAAATGAGACTGTGTTTGCCTCATTGTTTGCCACGTTCCATACAGCAAGATGTCTCACACCTTTTTTAAAAATTAAGTTGAATCATTGCAGAAATTGACATAACAGTGCAACTACAAAATTTGCTAATAAAATGCCATCTTAAATCAGAAATAAATTATTTCACAGTAAAATTGTGCCGATGCATAAATTATTGTCAAACATATATGTCAAATTTGGGATAAGTCAGCTTTGTACCGACAAATAAAGAAAGCGCGTTCTTTTCAGCGCATGTTTTTAAAACATAACACTATTGCCAATAATATTTTTCGAATTTTGATGTATGTAGGTACATTCTTTGGATTTGAGAATAATGTGACTAAGTTGCTAACTGCACTCGCTCACTGGACATAACGTTCTCAGAAATAGTGCACGACATGGGAAGTTATATAACTGTCTCTTCTTTAGGGTCGGATATGATTTATTCATTGCGTTCACACACACATAAAATGGCTCATATTCAGATTGCGAGCAATGCTTAGGATCACAATCAGTTTACACGTGCTCTAAAGTCTGTGATCTTTTGAGGAAGGACATTGAAGGGACAACTGTTGTCATGTGTACCTGTCATTGATTTAATATTCCAAATGTACATCAAGACAACATGAATAGTATCTTCAAATAAAATAAAATGTCTTCAAACTTATTAAACATGGTGTCCTAGAAAAGCGATATATGTGTGCGTTTGTAATGGTACACTGTGTATTTGAAATGGTGTGCTGTGTGTTTGTGATGGTTTGCTATGAGTGTCATTGAAATGATGTGGGTTTAAATCATATGATATGTGCTTATAATACTATGCTGTGTGCTTGCCATAGTATGCTGTTTGTTTGTCATGGTATGCCGTGTGTTTATCATGGTATGCTGTGTGTTTGTTGTTCTATCATGTGGGTTTGTCTTACATGATGTCCTTTTCATTCGCTATGATGCAAGTTATTTTCATTCATATTTTCTTCGCGTACTATTTTTTTTATTGGCGTAGAGTATTAGCTATTTGATTGGACGTAGGTATTGTCTGACATTTCTGGATCACCCAATAACAACTTTCAAGTGTTTAAGAAGAACAATTTCATATCATTTGATCGTTATTAATGGCCGTTTCTTTATCAAATAAATCTTCATAAAGGTCAATGAAAATATAGATTCTTTAAAGGGTCATGGCTAGAAATATAGATATATTACTTTTTTAATGTCGTTAATTATATTTGTTTAGAAAGAGATAGTTTCTGACTTGTCTATAATAGTTATTAAAACATATGCAAACTTTAAATAAATCATATTGTCTTCCCTGTGGTTCGAAGTTCGTAACCATGAACAGCACAATTGCACCAGCTTACTACAATCGGACACATCAGTCTTAGGCACTGTATGCGTACTTTACATGGCATGTTAGTACTATACGTTTTTCACAATTATCCCTGAGCATTAAAGACTCTTGTTTTTATCCGATTTCAAATGATCATTTTCTATAAACGAACCTATTTTTTTGACATACAATTTTTTTGAATTTCATTCCGCGTGTAAGAATATATTTGGTAGACTACTATGGACAACACAAGGCATTGTGAACAAGTGCAATGAATCAAAGTTATTTTAGTATTTCGATGTAGTATTTTTGTAATGTAGTTTGAACTGGAAAAGAGACAAACAATGAGACCCCTCACCCTCAATTTAAGTTCCTGTAACCGTAAAATCCAATCAAGTCTATCACGACTTGTAATTTGCTTTTAAGTGATATGCGAAACAAATACAATTCTAAAATGTTTATACACATGTATTGGCTAAAATCCTGATCAATTCCTCATGAGATTTCATGAGAAACAATTAACACGCCGATGGAATGGATGCATACACAATTCTTATAAATTTTTATATGCAGGGAACATTTTTGAGACTCAAGACTTTTCAGACTTTTGCAACTCAAGTCAGACCGAATTTGTATTTTTGCTTATTTCAAAAGAGCTACCATTCTGCTGAAGTCGAAAATATGCACTCACATATATTTACTGAAGTAGGCTGATAACTTCAATAAGCGAATTCAGAATTAAAATATCGGTTATTAAATACTATAAGTAATGCTGTTAAAGGTATAAATATTTAGGGATAAAACACGTTTTCGAGGGCATGATCATCTGCGGGCGCTCGAAAAATCCGATCATGTCCGAGAAAATGTGTATTTTCGTTATTATTGCATAACAAATCACACATACCAAAATAAATTAAAATCACATTGAAAATAATATGTCTTGTTTATTCGACATCGACAAAATATTTTGATTATTTCATATGACGTTATATAGTTCAAGGTTGTGTTTTACATATGCCTCACTCGGTTATCATCAGAAATGACGAGGATTTACCTTCGGATAGGCAGTTTTTGATTTAAAGTATGTTTAAACAGTGGTTTAATGCAGTCGCGCAAAGTAAGAAATGATGAATTATTTTGGAATTTACTGGTCGTGACGGATAAAAATATCGTCAGAATAAGTCATTGGTTTCATAGATGTTTCTTTCGTACAGGTCTTTCTTATTTCGTTCCAACTAAATTTTCTAAAAAAATAATACTACCAACATATTGTCACTGAAGTATTTCAAGCATTTAGCAAGGAACGTTGAAGGTACGTAAACACTTACATTTACAGCACAGTCTTTTGAAAGTGTTGAGTAAATAACTTCATTGACGTTGCCAATAAAATAAAGCTGTTGTCAAGAGAGTGCAGATTGTATAATTTGAAAAGTGTATTGAAATATTCATAACCTTTATCCCTGCATGAGGAAACTGGTGCTTATTCAGTTCCCCATTTATGCTTGGAAAGTCGTCGAAGGCTGGAGTTAGTAACAAAGTTAAAGGAAGTAACTGCGCGTGGATCAGTTAATGGATATGAAAAACACATAACAGGGATTGAACGTCACGTGAATCGCCGTGTAAATACACGATTTCTCCCGTTCAAGCCGTCCTTTTGCCAAGTTTCTGCATCCCGCCAGAGGGCATTATATATAGAGTTTATGCAATAATATACAGTATGACACGATACAGATGAGGTTATTGTACGTGAAAATGTCATTGAAGTTACACGAGTGCATTCCCTTACAATGGCGTATTGTAATTACCATGGAGATGACATTTCCACGTACCCAATGAGGATGAAACCATGATTGCATGCGGACAATTGTTCGGTATAAAGTTTTAGAATTTGTGTCGATATGTCAATCATATAGATTGCAATTCACACAACTGACCTTTGTTGGAATTACACATATTTATATATATAGACCATATTCAACGAAAATGTCAGCCCATTTTTATATTTTATAACATGCGAGACTCTATACAGTTGCCATTGCGCTCTGATAAATGGAGCCAACGATGCCCGATCTGTTCGGTCATCTTACAAGCAACATAAACATCAACATCGAAAGGTGCAAACACTCCTAACATATAGTGACGAGTTTAGCACGGTACAGCACAACTGTTATATTATTTAGTGGTGCAAACCGTATTAACGCATCTACCCTCTATTTGATAAGATGTTCCAGCTCGTTCACAAATTTACAGGCACAACTTCACGAGACACATACAAATCAAGATATATGCTAATTCAACGCCTCAAATAAATGTATACTCCCAAAATAGTAACATAACTTTATAAGCAGGTGACGTCTGCCGATGTGGTGGCAAAAATTCATAAAAGAGTGTATTCGATTACTTTGACAAACAGTAATCAACGCATCGAAACACGTTCGCAACATTATATCTAATAATGCAGTCTCATAAATAAAAAAAATAAAAAAGGAATAACTAATAAGGTTGTGGCGCAAATATTGTCACCCATTGTACGAATTTAGCCGGTGATTATATAAATAGCAATAACGTTAGCAGACGTCTACAAATAAAGCTGCTGCCTCTACAATGATAAAACCCGATGAATAAACGTCATAACGTCAACTAATGTTGTTAGTGCTGTTGCAAAGATGCCCGTAAAATAAATACGTGTTATTGTAGCCACCGATGCAGCATGTATAAATGATGCATTGAAACAAGCACAAAATACATCATGACGTCGTCGCATATTGCACATGTAACACTTCCTCGCAAGTCGACACGACATGATATAAAACGCACAGTTGAGAGATGGAGATATCTTAGTAATGAACGCTACACCCGCTGTGGGATATTCGACAAGTACAGCTCGGCCGTGAAGCCTGCGTGTTGTTGACAAGAGTCAGTAACCTGGTCGGTGGTGGTAAGGTAAAATACGCATACAAGATTTGCGTTTTTATAAGAAATTCGATGATCATTTTATTGAGTCTTTTATGACAATCGATGGATGTGTTATGTCTGGTTTTTCGATAATATCCGTAGCACAATGATACTACTACTAATAATAATACAATAATTAAATAATAATAATAATAATGTGGCAGTGTTCGTGCCTGATCCCCGTATCCTGTCTAGGATTCATGGTCTACTCACCTGCACATTCCACGTCATTAAGACGTGTACAGGCTTTATAATTGCAATGTCATACATGTGCGTTCTTGAATTGATATACACATGCTGGCAAAGATATAGCATTATTCTTGTTATAATTATGTTGGTTACATGTGGCATTGACATGTGTTTCTGCTGTCAGTATGTAGATGGAAAAGGGGGCATAAAATACTAATGTAATCGTTCAAATTACTGCGTACACAATATGTGAATAGATTAATACTTGTACGTTATGTTCATATAAAATGAAACAATTGATTGCGGCGTTATACCAAACTATTACCAATTAACATTTATGGTTTGAAAGTGAAAACTCATTAAAATGGCAAGATGAATTTGCAATTAATTTTTCGGAATCCAGAGTTGAATAACCAAAATATAATCAGCCCTTTTATAAAATTATCAATTTGAGAGGCATAAAATATAATCTTCTTTGTAGGAAGACATTATGACTTCAGCCGTTATTATGACGTTGTAAGTAAAAAAAAAAGAGTTAAATCATTGCAAGTATCCCGATTGCGTGTGTGTTTGTAATGTTTACAGACATGAAATTTCATTAATAAAAAAAAACTTGAAGAACATCAACTTTGTGATATTCATTAAAGTATTCTGTTCGACCGATCATCCTTCGGACAAATGGAAAATCGTTAATATTTATATGACACATTTTATCACACGCAAATAATCACAAACACAATATCTTTATGCGCATAATTCAGTAACTGTGATTCATATCTCTATCCAGAACAATAAGTATTTATCGATACAGAACATCGCTGCTAATTATAGTTTTATTATCATATACATTTTATCCGGGTTGACAACCTGCTCATGAGGAGAAAAGACGTTAAAGCAGATACTCGCCAATTACAACCCGAATGGTAAACTCTACAAACGATGATATTGAAGTAAGAATGGCAAATTCACCAGTTTACGTCGGTATGGAATTTAAATCCAAATGCGTTTTGCTTAAGTCGAGTTACTATTAATATAGCAGCAAACAAGATCGTCGCAAGGGACACCATGTTAAAGATTAACAAAATCTAATACATTATTTCTCATACATCACTTACAGATAATAACATATGCATGTGCATGTACTGGTATGAAATTAGCAGTTACGGACGTGCACTATACATTTTAATTTATCTCTTTTTTTAGTAAAAACAAAACGCATACAACGATGGAAACTGTTCGAGCTTTCTGAAGACTTGCCATGCAGTTAGCCGCAGTGACCATTCGGCGTGGAAAAACCGGACTTCCGCATACATTATAAAACCGTTCGTAAAAAGGACAACACAATACATATTGTAATTCAACTTACTTCCATCGTAGTAATTCATATGATATGATACAGCATCAATTAACGTGGTATATTGTTCCAAACATGTTCCCATGGTATGCAAATACGAGAACTAGTAACAATGCTTTTAATACCAATAGCTCTAACCCTTTCTCTTTCAATACAGAACACTTACTTTATGACTGTTGTATGTTTACATACGTTAACTCACACTTCCGTAAATCACGGAATAATATCAGCTGTCAGATGATCACACGGGGAATTATTAGTGAACTATTGAAAATCACCTCTTTTGAATTTGAACAATGGTTTCCAGTACTTCTAAAGCGGCACGTAACCTGTTCCGTATCACAACGAGTCGGATATTTTCGCGATAAAACGCATGGCCCACTCTCTGTGGGGCGGCCATGTGCTAGCGGAGGACCTTCAGTAAACATTACATGTTATGCTCGAACGACATAAATATTGGAGATCAAAGGCCACTGATTTATAGCGACAGTCTAAATTCGATTGACGAAAATTTGTGGTAACTCCTTCTCACCGCCCTCTACTCTAGGCTGTGTATGGCGTATTTATGACTGATAATGTCATTGAGGACCATACAGCCTTGTAGAAGGGGAAAATTTTCAAAATTGTGTTACCTGTTTTACACTGAAAAGATACTTTCAAATATCGAAGTGTATGGTATGGCGATGTAAATAAAGATCGGAGCAGCATTGTGTTACATCTCTAACGCACTAAAATGAGCGTTTCCATGGCAACAGTGTGATTTGAATTTACCACTTAGTGTTGCATAATATTTTGTTAAACTAATGCAAATATTTTCATGAAACTTGGCATTGTAACTGTACAATATATTAGTCATGACGATAATATACATATGCATTGTAAATTCATGATGTCAAAGTCACAGTCACAGGTCAAAGGTCAATATTTTGGATAGGTTTTGGTTTTCAGACATGTTTGTTCTATTTTTGTGCAAAAATTGAAAGCTTTTTAAGAAATATTTTATAAATATGCATGTGTCACACATTGGTGACCCTCAATTAAATATTTGTTTGGGTATGTTCAGGTAAGGGTCATCAGTTGGGGTCAAAAGGTCACAAATTAAGTGATAAAGGTCAAATATTCACTGTTTTTATGATTTTTGGTTCTATAGTTTAGCGTGCTTTTTTGTTCAATAGATTCTTATAATAATTGTAGCAGAGTAGTGCAATTATAAAGTTCTAAAATAATCGCTTCCATGGCAACGGGCAATATTGAAAAATGTTAACTATGTACAGATAATGCTTTATATCTTTTTAACACGTGGGGACATTTTGATACAATGTGGTAATTTATTAAACAATACCCTATTACTATTACAAATGGACAATTACACCACTTAACCTCAAGGTCCAGGTCAGTCTGAAGTGTCAAACATACTTTCATTTTCTCAGTAGAAACTTGCAAATATATACTGTAGGTTAAAAGCTCAAGTTAAATGTCAATTCAGAGAACGTGTATTGCAGTTTACAGCAATAGAAAACAATTTGTATTTATAAACAACTTATAACTGTTGAATGTCAATTCAGAGAAACTTTATTGCATTTCATATTAATAGAAAATAATGTGTAAAAACAACTTGTAACTGTCAGACATAGATAAATGTAATGAAATATAATTCGAAACTTCTTCACATGTATATACACATATTTATGGACAGAAATCATAAGGTGTTTTCATCGTTTCAAATTGTATCACAATAATTTCAGAAATATCATCAACAAATGTGATTCCTGATATAAATTACACTTATAATCACATAATTATAGAATATTATTAAACTCTATCACATCTTAATTAATGATATATAATATATTAGCAAAAGTATTGTTGTTAAGCATTACATCACATATAGTGCTGGACTAGGTATGAAGTCCCGTTTGCAAAATTGGGTTGGGAGATTTTCTCACTTGATGTGAGTAAATTACGCCTTATACATGATAAATCACCGAGGTGCTTTTCCGTCACACTGCCAGGAGCCTCAAAATACCAAAATCCAATATGGCCGCCGACGGCCATGTTGAAAAAAAATTTGCCGTTTGGAGTAAAATCAAATGTTTTACCTCTAAATTATGTATTTTTGGTAAGAACTCAGTTACTGAGTGGTCTTGTTAAATATGGAGGGTAATTGATTCGGAAAGGTCAAGTACAAGGTCATGTGATACATCAACGACCTTGAGTTGACCTTGGACAGTAAAAGCCAGTGCTTTAAACTTTAATGTGACAAATTTTGACGTAATTAATTCAATAACAATATTGTTGTGCATGTTTAGGTAATATTGGCACAGTTAGATAATTAACGTATGTTGTACTCACAGACAAGTGACTAGTTAATTGAAAATTTTCACATTCGGTGGACTGGAATAATACTACAGTGAGCGGGACTCAAACCCAAATGCAGATGGTATGAAAATGTGATAACCTTACCAAGCAAATCCGTGATATTTGTTCAGCGTTGGCCCAAAGTTAAACCGACGAAACATTGATTTGATGTCGGGAAGACTTTGAACCAATGTCAGGTGTTGGTTAGGTAATCACTGAGTCATCCCCAGTCCTAGGGACAAGCAAACGGGCTTACACCTTATTCCATATGGCATTATAGCAAAAAGGCAAACAACTCATAAACATGAAATCATTCTCATTTTAATAGGTTTAAAAATACTTTGTTTCACATAGATTACATACAGTTCTGAAGTTAGTCATTTCAAGTCAGGTTTCCACAAGGTGGATTGTCCACTTTACCATGACAGAATGTGATGCAAAGCACCCCAGCGGCCGGGACAACGTCGAGTATCGCACTTTCCTTTACATTTGCACAATATCATCAAGCTCCGTGTTAAAGGCTTCAGGCACTTTGTGGGCAACAGCATGCCAAGGTGCTCCTCCCATCCATCATGTGTAAATGGTGCCAGCCTTGTCTCAGAACTATCAATATTTATAAGCAGTTAACATGCCCTATGTATTAGAAAGGCTCCTCTACGAACATGTCCTTTGAATACATTGCTTGTAGGAGTATCTAGGCCTCGCAGAAGATTGCCCTTACATCTAAGCAGAACACGGGTCCAATGGAAAAGGCCCATACAAAGAGGAGGTCTGAAAATCAGGGAGGCAATGTATGACTGTAGCAGGCTCAGTGATAGGTCTTGGTATAACAGGTAGGAAGCCAACACGCATTATCGGCACCCCTGCAGAAGAAACAAGATTATGAACTGCGGCCCAGATATGAGGATTTTCTATATCTGAACCATTGCGCAGAACACTTATAGTGAATTCACGCTTTGTGGCTACAATTCGGGCAGTTTATGTATCGAGAAACGTAGCCTGCTAAGTTGCAGGATGCAGCAACATATCTTGTGATAATTAATGGTCTAACAAGTGGCTTGGTATGGGGAGGATAATCTTGACATGGTAGCTTTGTCTTCAGAATTGTATGTGCAGGGCTTATTTCTGTATTGGACACTGGGGGTTTGGAAAGTGGCCTATACACTGTGGCATCTTTGAATACCACTAGGGCAGCATACTGTGAACCTTCGGTACCAGATATTGATGATTTGTCAGCATAGTCCGAGTTGTCCATTCTAGCCATTATGTAGTCCTCTTTTATGAAAGTACTGGGTATTGGGGGTTCTCCATCTTCTGAGCAATTCACGGCAAAGCTAGCAAGAGGACTGCGGGAAGATTTGATGATTTTATAACTTTAGCATGCAAAAATTCTGTTGAAAGCAGTGAGAAGGCTCCTGCTGCGATCTCTTTCATGAATTGCGTGGCCAAGCATCATATGCAATGGTGTTGGCGGCAAACCACTATGACTGATGTACACACGCATCTGGAAAAGGCAGTGTAGCTGTGTACTTTTATGGTCTCTCAAACAGGTTTCTGTTTGTTCTTGTGGAGGATGATCTGCCTGTGTTGGTAAAGAACTGTGTAATAACTGTTCCTCTGCCTCCTCATGTACCTCATCTTCAAGAGGCTGTAGAAGCTCCTCAATGTTATGCGCACTGCTTTGAAAAAGCTTGTACTTACGGTCCTTAAAAACAAACTGCCAAAAACGTGAGAAGCAGTCCTGGCATTCTTGTTCTTTCCCATGATAACTTAAGGTCAGTACTGTCGCAAAAATCTTGTAGGCCAAAATCAACTTCCTTGAGAACTTTTCTTAACAGGGCACCAGCTTCCGGCATAATGTCCTGATTCTTCAGTTTGATCACTATGTCAGCAACGCTATATCAGATGAAAAATGATGTCAGATTCGTTGAACCTACTATTGGGCGATATTGTGACCGAATGTCCATAATGACTGATATAAATCAGCTGCTTCATATCACGGTTAAGGAATGTACTTGTAAGCACTGCGCCTTCTTCTAACAAAATTAATGCAAACTCTACAATATCACTCATAGTGCAACATTCACCCTTTGCAAGAAGATTGCCAATATAAGGAAGGGTGCGATTGAAGAGTACACGCTTGATCTTGCTAATCCATTTTGACATGATCTGACAGTATATTTAAAGTAACGGTCAAATTTTCGTAGGTGGCTCTGACGACATGTGTTGTGGCAGTATAGGTCTGCAGAGATGACTGACTTTATACATTCCTCTTGGTTGTTGCTCAGACGATCAGCCACTCTTGTGAAAACTTCATCCTGGTAGTGTATTGCAGCATTGACAAGTTTCTCAGCACTACCATACTCGCAGATTCTGTATTTGTCCCGGTTCCTCTTGTGTTTTAAATTACCACATATTACACAAATCAAAGTTTTAGGAATCTTTTGGACAGCTAGGGGGTGGACATGTTGAATGCTACGGCGAAGGGATTTTCTGAAACCAACACTGTAGACGCCCTATTGTCTGTTTCACACTCCATTGGTTCTTCCGATTTTTTTCCTCAATAGCCTTCAGCTTTCCGTTATGTGTGTACGATTTTTAACACTTATTGGTATTGTGGTTAGAAACATAGAATTGTGATCATCCGTCTTGTCATCCAAACGTTTGATGCGCTTTGAAACATTACCATTCCATAGTGCAGCAGCTCTCTTAACCCTCGCACGCCCCGTATCTTCACTGGTAAGAGGTGATTTGTTATCTTCCTGGCAGATGATACATAAACTGGGATGCAGCCCGTCGTCCTCTGCTACCGAGAGGACCAAACTTGTGCTTTTTGGAGAAGATATTTTAGATTCCATAGTAACCAACTGCTGAGTTAGTTAATAGTGTCCAACTATGATTTTACTCTACCGAATGTTCTCGTTCGTTATTTTTCCTTTTTTATAATCGTATTTTATTTGTTTTCATGTAACACATGATTAACAATATAATCCAAATAAAACTGTTAGTAATATAACATATAATTTTAAGTTCTTTCTGTATTTATTGTCTAAAATCACCTGTTCCTAAAAACTGAAAATTGCTAGTAAAATTGATGTCTGTACAAATCCAATTAATCAAACATGGGAACGAAATTATTTTCTTGAATCTACCTGATCATAAAATACATGGTTAATCAAAACACTCAATAACACTGTTTATACAAAACATTTTACGCCAAAATAAGATGTACTTTAGGGTGGTTACCATGGCAACACAGAACATTTTCAATAATATTTATTAATAAAAGAGAATCAACAGTCCCCTTAATATGTAATGTATATGAATAATAAGACAAAAAATGCATAGTGCAGAAACTCAAATCCTATTGGCCATTATTGGAAAATTGGACTCTTTAACCACTGATAAGTGAGTAAATTATATAGGATAGTTACCGAGTTTTGGCTTTATTTATGAATATTCTGATAAGCATAGCAAACAAATGTGTTTCCAAATTTATTGGCATAATTGATGAGTAATTTATTACGCAAAGATTAAGACCAGATAATCATCTATTGTTTAGAAAGAAGGATTAAATTATGTGTTCCATAAAAAAGTTTGGTTGCCATGGTATCCCTTATAGGCGGGAAAAATGGAAAACAATATAATTTAAAATACATCCCTCATAAATATGGCATATTAAATTACATCAAAATCACACATGCGACCAGATTGACATTGATTTTTAAGTAGTGCCCACTATTTTCAAGCCTGTTGCCATGGAAACTTATATTACGAAACAAATACTTATCAGACAGTTCTGCTCCCATCTTAAAAAGATCTAGTAAGGTGTTAGGTATAGATATGTGAAATATCAGGGTAGTGTAAAACCGGTAACAAAATCGGCCAAAATCGAGATTAGTTTTTCCCCTACTATTGTTCCGAATGCCCTTTTTATTTATATCACAAATTAAAACAACAAAAATGACCAGTACACACGGAAATATGAAAGTTTTTAAAAGCCAATATTTATTTTTTTTTAACGATTAATAGATATACCTACCTTATGTGCGTATCATTAAATGTATAGATTTGGAGTCATTTATACTGCAAACATGCATTCCTCGCCATGTAGAGGGGAAGAATCTGTGTTTACATAAATATTACATGTACCATCCTATTAAAGCAGAAACACAAAGACCTGTGAAAACAGAATGGGAATATTGCGGGTGGTTAAGAATTTCGTCTTCATACGTAACCAACGTGTCATTTGCTACGCTTACATTCTTACCTTAGCAGTTTATTTGTGCGGAATGCTTAAGGAATTTGTTTCATGTTTTGGAACAGTTTTCAACCGTTTTATCACTATCTGCCGTAAGTAATTTTCCCCTATATATGCAGTCGAGTCATCCTACGCAATTCCTTATATTGATATGTACTTTAATATGATGTATCACGTATTGATCGACACAAAATGAAGAATAAAGCCATAATTTGTTAAAACATTATCATTGCTGATATGGTATCATATTACACGTATATGTATTGCCAATGTACAATAAATGTGTGCTTTCAAAGATTAAAAATAAATATTTAAAAATGACAAAATAATACATTTGTGGTTTTTAAGTTCTGCAAATTTATATCTTGTTAATTAGACTTTCGATATTATGATTTGGAAATGACGGTTTGAAAAGTACTGTGATGAACAGTTTATATTAAAAAGACCAATCATCAAAGCTATTTAGAATTATCACTTCAAAACAAGAGAAGTCACTGTGTATACTGCAATACATTTCGGCCCAATAGCGATACTGGTGTTTTATGATGATCTCTATAGTCTGGTTCAGGCCATGGAGATATCGTCGATCTTTGTGCCTGGGATTGAGCAATCCCAAATGCAGACATTATTACAATAGATTTTAAATAATTATGTATCAAATTGCCACGTTAACACAGTTATGCAATTCATAATTTGGATAATAGCGACTGTAAATCATGAAAATGGTTCTACGATATCCCTATGCTTAGTGCCTGCAATCAAGTCCTGTGTCTGTGAAATTCATTTTTTGGATCACGTATATGCTAGGAGATTCTGTATACCATGCGAGTTCTATCATTAAGTAATAGTTTGACATTCATAGTGATGAAAAACATGCGTCGTGGAGTGTACATTTTCTTCTACGGTGTATAGTACATTAACTTGATAAAAAGCTGATTTGTTTTCTAAAATTGCCCATGCATTTGTTTCAAGGGATTTGATATTCATGACAAAGATCTCAATTTAAATAAAAAAATTATGTTTTGGGTTTTGTTGTAGTATCGTCATGTATAGGTAATTTGTCACGTGCAGATTTATTTCAAAGGCTTTTCATTTGTGAAGAGATTTTCTCTTCTGTTCAATTCTATTAGGTATCAACTTCCTATTTAATGTTTAATATAACATCTAATATATATGTCTAAAAATAAAAGTTTTATGAAATTGAAATAATAAATACATGTGTGAAAATCATCTTCATAGGGAGAGTTTGCATTGTTTTTTTTTGTTTTTAAATATTATCTATGTGTTGTATTAAAGTATTCCTATTGGTAATACTCGATTGCTATACTTTTCTTTTATAGTTATAATAATAAGTTGTACTTTGCCGCTACGAAAGTTTAGGATTAATTTAATATAACATAACTTATTGAATATTAAGTTAATATATACTTATTTTGGGTCAATTTTATTATCCTTATGCATATTGCATAAGGTTTTAGATCATCTGATAAATACAGATCAAAAGAAGTTAAAGGACTATTACATGATAAACAACTAATCACCTCGTATATAATATTGTCATTTACTCGGTCTACTCATTCAAAGAGCCTTTCAATGCTGATTATTTGATGCATTTAACAAGCAAATGTTCTTTAAGCGATTTTGATGTCTTACTTTTTTGCCCGACAGTTTGAGTTCCCCCGTATGCTTACTCACAAAACTGAGTGGCATCAACATTATAGATTTTACTGTTATTCTATTACCCAGTTATGTTTTAACACACTTAACGAATTCTGTGCTGTTTTCTTCTTCAATATAACACAGTTCTTTTCCTACGATTTTATTAAAGCACTTGGAGGAGGTCAACATTTGGAAATTAATTCGTCTTTTTAAATTTAATGTGTCCTAATCAGATACATGGGTAGCTCTTTGAGGAAATTCAGGCACAGGTGTGCGATGTTAGCTTAAAAGTCCTTAAGAAATGCCTTTATTATAACTGACGTATTTTGCCACTGAACAAAAACACATACAAATCATCATTTCATCAAATGCTTCATAAGATAAGTAATAACAATATTTTTCTGAGATACTTATATATGATTATTAAAGTTAACTTTAAGTCCCAGAATATATAAATTAACACATATGAAATCTTCGTAGGCGGCATCTTTAAAAAAAGAGAAGAGGTTAAATATATATTACTATATGCATTTTAATCTAAATGATGACTTGAATTACAGATATCAACATAATTTTAAATACAAGAAAGTCGTGGTCGATTTCATTATTTTGTGTGGTGTTCAATCAAAACATGTATGCAAACAAGTTCATGTAAAGTGTATATAGAACCGTTTTAAAAAGTGCCTTATCTTCAAAAGAATATTACATGAGAAGAGTAAAAGTCTGCATTCGAAAGCTTTCGTGTGAAAAACAGATTAAGAACATGCTTATTTAAGTAGTTTGAAAATACGGAATATGCGGTTCAAATTATTGGTTACGCCACTCAAGGTCTCCTTTATTAAACAGTTTACGACTCAGGAAACTAATTACTTAACTGTTATATGATCGGATAGTGATACATTCTGCGTGTTTACAATCTCATAAATGGACTGATTTGCAGATCATAATCGATGCATCAGATCAAAATTATGTCCCGATATTTTTATTGCCTAATATTGTTTCATTAATTACGAAAATAGGACATTGAACGGCCCGCCATTTACGCTGAGTTAAATGGAAGTGTTCGCAGTTTGTTGTATATTTAAAAAAGGAAGCACTAAACTTATATTCTTACAACCCGGGACTATTTTGACAAATTTGTCTTAATAATTATAAGAAGTGACAATTAAGTGAAAAAATCTGAATGACCTGTGTATCTCATCTCCAGAATCCAATGCGCTACCACTATACCACGTGACCTTTGTATCAAACCTCTCACCTCCAGAATCAATTCCACTTTGCCACCAATACACCACGTGACCTTTGTATCGAATCTCTTAACTCCAGAATCATGTCGAATTCGCTATCAATACACCACGTGACCTTTTCGAAATTTCAGTAGATCATATCGTGAACAAGTTCCTTGAACAACATATGCATTATGTTACGTGATTGAATCCTGCTTTTATATCAATAAAGTGTTTCAATTATGTGTCTGTTTGTATATTTTACACTCATTTAATATGGTTTATTTGTAAAATAATTCATATGATCAAAATGTACATACGCTTAGCAAATCTTAAAAGAAAAACGGTTTGTGTTCAGTTTACAAGTGCCATGTAGTGCATATAGCAGTTCAACTGAGCAAAGCGTTCTCATTTGAGCTTTATTTATCTCATTTTGTCCGTTATTCATCATTCGTTATGCGTCGCTTGACGTCAGCCTTTAACATATACCTAATGAATCAAATATATTTGTCGTCAGCATATATCTTGTGATCACTCTGGAGGCAAGTTTTATTTCCCAAATCTTCATGAAACGTGGTCAGGACATTTGTCCAAATCGAAGTGTGACGCAATCTTCAAGTCACAAGGGGCTTAACAAGATTATCAGGGCAAACGCAAACTGCGTGTAAACTGTGTAAATCACGAAACTCCAAAACAATTGATGATACCATTTAAGTTGTCGTTTGTTTGATCATTATAATTGTAACCATTATCTCCCTTATCACATACCATATACCATTATTCCTCGGTTAACTTCAAATGCATTAATATACTGTTTAGTAAATTATTTCCCAACACATTAACAATTATGTGCGCACGTTGTCAAGCTCGTCGCTTTACAATTGAATTATGTTTGCTGCACCTAAAACATAGCTACAACGACAGTTAAATTGGAAAGGTTACGCAGCGGTACATGAGGTTAATATTGTCTCCAACCGTTTTATAAACTCATAAGGACATAAGTAAACTAAGTAAAGAGTGCATAATTCACAAACGATTTTATCTCGTAATTCCACATTCTGATTGCAAAGGTATTATCTACCATGAAAAGCAAAGCAGCTAAGTCATTTTGGTTCTATGGTGGTATACTAGAAATGCATATATATGCATAATTGACTATATTCGAGTTTAAGAAAGTAAATAAATTAATGTATATCGACACTTCGAGTTCTCACAAATACTCAAACGGATCTTTACAATAGAAATGTTGGTAATTATGGTCTTCAATGTGAATACTTGGATAGCAAAAACGCAATTAATGTTTGCTAACAGCATCTTGTCTAAAAGAATTAATAAAACAAACTATTGCCCTCCTCGTGGGCGGGCGGACAGTTACATGTACCGCATTCAAGAAATATTCCGACTCTTTGAATCATTATGTAGCTAAGAGCGTTGGATTTGCGGTTTAATTATACTAACAATCCCCTTAATAAGCTTGAGTTTTAGCTGTAGGACTCATGTGTATTTGACCAAATTTTTAGCATAGATATTTCAACAAGGATAATCAAACATCAAAAACTCTTAATACAAACCAAAAATAAACAAAATACAACTTGAGAGTGAGAAACTTTCAAGAAAATAGTTACCAACCGACACAGAAACGAAGCATGTTATAACCTTAGTTGCTTTTGCAATAAAATATGTCCATAAAAAATATTATCAATCTAATTACTCACAAAATTGATTTTTTATCAACTAATTATTATAGCACGATCATCAAACATTTATCGAACTTTGTTTCAGAGATTGAGATAAGTCTAGAGTTTCTAATTTAGAAGATCGCAAGAGTTCGATGCATTGATCAATTATACCACTTTTACATGATACGTGTAACTACGTGTAACTATTGATGGCAAAAATGTCAAATGTATGCAATTTAAAAACTTGTCGGTAATTATGATACACAAAGTCCAGTATTAATTTGTATTATATTGTTTATTTTCGATTCCTTAAAATATCTTTATATAAAAGATTCACCACCAATAAACAAAACATTTCGTGTTACGAGACATTGCGAAATTGATTGTTTTATATACAGTTCCGAACAGCTATTGCAAAATATCCATATCTCTATGTCAGCAAATCAAATTTGTATTATTCTTTACAATAGCAAAGATAAAAAGATGAATACATTTAAGGATCAATTTGATTAACTAACCATAAACGTACAATTAAAATCACCGAGTATTTCAGTTCTAGACAGATTCATTTTCGGTTTATTTTAATTTATAAATGGTATATGAATATTACGTCTGTATACTGTTTGTGGCATATATATTTTATACAATACGATGCATATGGTGTGAATGTACATCGTCAGTGTCGTTTTAAGCTATTATGTATGACACGATGATGTCCATCAGCATTTATGTTAAACACCAACGTGCGTTTGATTTTTGGTGTTAGCTATATTTACTCAAGAGTATATTGCAGTAGTAAATAATCATGACCTGACACTTGATCCAGTAAAACAAAGTGCGAGCCCTTGCAAGATTTTCACATACGTTAACCCCGTATCAAGTATCACTTCAAGTTGAAGAATTTAAGCTTATGCCGTTGTTATTTTTGCAACGAACTAACATTAACGTAAACACAATCTCAACTAAAAACGGAGCACATGTATCGGAGATCATCGGGTTCAATGATATGTTTATGTTGCAAGTAATGCTTAATGTATTTTACCTAAGGCGAGCATATAATTAGTTTCGTAGATCACTGGACTGGTTTAATTGCATTCTGTAACAATAGGACACATAGAAATGGCATAATATATCAGGAAAAACAATATCTATTCTGCATGTTGAATAAGTAAAGTTTAATTATTAAAATTGGAAATAACCTAACGCTAACAGAACAACGAATATGTCTCTATCACTCTCATCGTATTAACGTACATGTTAAACTTCGATGCTTAATTAACAACGAATTATGTGTTAAATGACCCGTGCATTATGACGTCCTTATTCATGGACACACTACATTGGGGCAACGATACAAACATATGATAGAAATTGTAGCGTTCATTGATATGAAGTTTGATACACTTATTGGACAACTGAAGTTAAAATTGTGTTTAATTCGTGTTCATGTAAAGTAAAATAAAATAACTATATGTTAATATACTCATACATATGCGTTCAAATTTGTATTATTATTATTATTTATTTTATTCATAGTTTACAATACATAATAAATAATAAAATAATAATAATAATAATAATAATAATAATGATAATAAAAATAATAATAATAATAATAAATTTTTTATCTTTATTATTATTATCATTTTTTTATTATTATTATATTTATTCTTATTATTATTTTATTTTTATTATTATTAATTATTATTATTATTTAATTATTTTATTATTAAATTATTTTATTATCATTTTAATTATTATTAAACCATTTTACAATACTGTGAAACAAAATCGTTTAGCACTGATAGTTTATTATTATATGCAAAATATACATATCCAATCATTGTATCGTCAAAGATTTTTACTATTATACCTTCTAGCGTTGATGATATAATACTTAAATTTAAGGGGACGGACATATTATATGTGTCAGTATATTAAATAGTTTAACTATTGGAAATTATCTGAATTACCTTTTACATAAAGCTGCGCTAGTATTGAAAGGAACAATGCTTTTATTATATACATTAATGCAGCAACTAACTCGCCTGGGTGGGCGAGCAAACGTTTCATGAAATATGAACTGGCAGATCGTTGGCAATATGTGTAGGTGTTTTCCATGTTTTCCAAAAAATGTCAATAGCTTAATAAATCATCAAATCAGTGAGAACATATTAGCAGATGAATGGGACATATATGCAATATGAACGGTTTCTTTTTATTCTAATAAGTGAAAAGCAAAACTCACAAAGCATCATTTGTTCTTGCTGCTTAAATGTGTGCACACACTTTAATGAACCATAACTCAGACAAATTTACAAGTTTACTCTCATGTTTCTTGTATTGATAATAACCTTAATGCATATAGAGGCAATATGACCGTTAGATTTGATCTTTATTTGAGATATATAGATTTTTGTCAATGCGACGCCGCCATGATGACAATGCATCTCAAAATTATCTGTTCATATATACAAGATTATTCTCAGTTCAAAAGAGTTATGCTATAACTAAGCATGATTTATTGGTACCACAAGACACATATATTCGTTTATCGTCAAACACACCACATGTCCCCAAAAGTTGTATCACCTCTCAACTTTGGATTAACGGACTAGCGCGCAGTGCATTAAAATATTTTGTACACACCATATATAATGTTATCAGTTCTTTTTACAAACTTTATCCTATGTAACCGAATTTATTATTTTTTGTAACTTTCTAGGCCATGCTGCATAAAGAACAAATCCGCAATTTTAACAACGATTACATTTTGTTTATTGGTGTGACGAGAGAAAATATCAAACGCTAAGGGAAATCTTACGATAACAGTTGCAACAACACATCTTCGTATGTTTTATTTACGCACAACGCAATCGTTTACTTTTAATAGCTGTCTTCCTGATCATAATTAGCGACGGGCAAAAAATAAATTATCAAAACACGAAATAAAACATTAACAAAAATATGATACCAACCGAGAGCTCTAATAATTCTAATAATTTCATCTTAGTCAAATAGTATCTAAACTCTTTATTAAATAAGCTTAGCACAATTTCTACTTTTCAAACGATTAGTTGCTCTTATTTGACATACTAGAGAGCGCTTGTGAATTTGTGGATGAATACGACAATTCTGGTTGGCCAAGTAATACAAGTGACATTGCTCGCAAAACCGCGTGCATCGTACTGGATAGGCCAGTTTAAAATGTCTTGGTTTGAGGTGCGCGAATTTCAATTTGGAGGTGCGTCAAATTTTTTATTGATTATTCAAACGATAAAATATGTTATTTTCCTATCAAAAGATAATGCCCGAATATTTTTGTGGTTGGAGTCATTTATATCTCTGCAAGTTAATGACGTAAAGATGATAAATTGTAACGTATGATATTTATGAGTTATACTCAAACCTGATTTTGTATATCTAGAACAATATGTTAAGTGAAGCACTATTTTAGTTCCTCATAGTTTTGAAAAGTCAATTGTTCAAATTTTTTTTAGTACACATTACATCACGTTAAGCCTGTAAAGTTGATAAACGGATATCGGTGCATTATTCGGGTTTTAACTTGAGAATTGATACATGTATGCATTAATTACGCCTCTGTATAAAAATAGTGTTAAAAAGTTTTCTAGCACCCGTGGAGATGATAATTGTTGATGACGTAAATGTGTCTGAATGAGATATTGAAACAGTCCCAACTGCAAAGAACATTGCATTTGTTTTAAAATATGGAAGTATAAAATTGTTATGTAAACAAAGGTACACATTCAGAGGTTTTTAAAAGGCATGCAATAAATCACACTGGTAGAAATACGATATTCAACAAGCAATGCATGTTGCCTAAACAAACTTATTTTAAAAGTTTTTGAAATTAGATCCTTAATAAAACAATTTTGAAAATGACACAAACTGACATATGACTTGAAGTGTAAAGTACGTGTTTGCCTAATATAATATAATATAAATATACCTAGAAGTAAAATTACCGATTAAACAAGATATGATATATCAAAACAATACATGTCGCGATTATTATTTGCGAGAAGTGGTTGTGTTGATAGTTTCTATACATTAAACAGGGGTCGAGCTTTCAATCAATGTAAACATGATTCAAGCTTAAAATACATTAACGGGGATTCCTCCCTTTTTCCGGCCCATACATGACCATATATGAAATGAAACAAAAAGAAGGTAAATAAACCGTTGTTTTCTTGCCTCGCTTGCTCACTTACCTATAATAATACATAAGATACTTCATTCCATAATACTGTACCTAAATTAACATAGTTCAATCATAGAGCTAACAAGTCTACCAAGAGAAAAAACAACGCATCCGGCTCACAGGTGGTTAGCGTGTGGCTATGCTATTAATTAGTGAAAACATCATTTTGAATGATAAATAATCATATTATAACGAAAAATTAACTTTCTGAAAAAAAATATTTCACTATCAAATATATATATAACAAGGTATGCAACTCAAAATCAGCCCAAAACGGGATGCATCGCTTTGAACAGCCATATCTTCATCAATTTTGCAGCGATTTTCACGATCTCGGTCTTATTCAACGCAGAAATGAATTTCCTTTCTGGAAATGTATATGTCTTGCAATATTTTTACAAATGCTGGGTCAACTTTTGAGAAATAACACGATACACAACACGCATGACCCAGTTGACAGTGATCATGCTGTCTTTAAGACTGAAATCTTCACGGAGTAAAGGGCAACTTCCCTATAAAGTTCATGTAGTTCGATACCATAATTCAATAAAACGTATGAAAAAACATTATTACCGTTCTTGTCGTTACATTCTGCATCAAGACTAACTGTCCAGCGCCGTTTGAAACCTTTGTTTACATACATTTCAACTAACTGACATTTTAAACATACGAGTGATTTCATTGGTCCAATGCGGAGGTGTGTCTTTACAACTGGAGTTTCATTCATAAAGAATACATGATCACTGTCAACTGGGTCATGCGTGTTGTGTATCGTGTTATTTCTTAAAAGTTGACCCAGCATTTGTAAAAATATTGCAAGACATATACATTTCCAGAAAGGAAATTCATTTCTGCGTTGAATAAGACCGAGATCGTGAAAATCGCTGCAAAATTGATGAAGATATGGCTGTTCAAAGCGATGCACCCCGTTTTGGGCTGATTTTGAGTTGCATACCTTGTTATATATATATTTGATAGTGAAATATTTTTTTTCAGAAAAGTTAATTTTTCGTTATAATATGATTATTTATCATTCAAAATGATGTTTTCACTAATTAATATCATAGCCACACGCTAACCACCTGTGATCCGGCTCATGTAGTACACATTGATTTCATGGCAAATATGTTTTACTTGTATACAAATGAAGGGAGTAAAACACTTCTTTATTACGGACTATAAAAAACTAAATTTAATCATTAAAAGAGGAACATATTTAGATTAAAACAAGACAATACGAAACCGCTTTTCTTACGGCACTTCAATTCGATTTTCACTCAATTAACGCTTAAGCCCGAAATATCCATGTTTGCGTTTGTATTGCCCCATCACACCTAACATTGTGTTTTTTTCTTAATCGTCGCTACTGTCTTTAAGTTTCGAATGATGCGGTCAGAATATCTCCAAATGCGAAATCTATGTCGATTTCCCATCGTATAAGAACATGCCGACGCATATACGTATATTAGGGAGGTCAGTACCACATATACGACAACTGCTTACTAGCGTGTCTACAACAAAGGTTCCTCGTACTCATCTTATGTGTACAACGCCTTCACGGACATATGGATACTGTTGAACGATCTGGATGGTATTAGTCGACGGTTTTCAATTGTGTTCAGACGTTACAAATACATTATACTAGTAAAACATTGACAGGTGAAAAATAAACTCTCTGGTGCGATCAAACAATCCATTAAATATGAACTGGCAGTTTATAGAAACTTGTTTAAACGTGTTTGTCATTTTGTTTGAAAGTTTAATAAATCATACAATTAATGACAACATATAAGGATATGGATGGACAATTATATGTAATATAACGTCATAAAAAGGTTTCGCTTTTCAAACTATATCAATATAGCAAAACCTTACATCCTAATTATGATTGATGTTTGCAGCTTTTAAAGGGGCCTTTTCACAGATTTTGGCGTTTGAAGTTTTTTTAAGTTTGTCATTAAATGCTTTATATTGATAAATGTAAACATTGGATCTTAAAAGCTCCAGTAAACAATCAAGAATAAAATATAAAAAAAAGGAAAAAAAAGAAGCCGGTAACAGGGCTCGAACCAGTGACCCCCGGAGTCCTGGAGTAAGTCTGAAGTAAAAACGCATTAGCCCGCTTGGCTATTCCGCCGATCATACACAGTTTAAGTATTTTATACCTATTATAAGCAATCTTCGTAGTTTCGTAAATTTAAACGACAACAACAGAACTCTCCAAATTATTCAATCGTTTCGCGTTGCAACGCTTTATAATGTTTAGGTTTTCAAATCGTCAAAAGATACATATATAATGGCTATATTGGACTATGGTAAATGTTCAGTAATACTGTTTGCTCACAAATATCATAACTAAAACGAAAATTTGCGAATCTGAAACAACTTTATTCAATTTTGTCAATTTACCAAACCGTGAAAAAATCCCTTAAATGTGTAAGCTAACTTTGATAACACATAACTATTACGAGTGTATAATTTCACATTAATGTTTCAATTATTTAAAATGTCTATTATGTATATGGCTATCGTAATTTACTCTAAAAGGCAAAATGTGTGTTTACGTTCATTTTACAGTTTGAACAGTACAAAACCTGAATAACGTCTCCGACCACACGTGTGATAGTATTGGCAGAAGACGCGCTGTCGTCATAAAATCTCAATCTCAGGAACTGATAGGCCTTAGTGACTCTCGAGGGCGAGCAAACGTTTTGTGAAATATGACTTTGCAGCTCGTATGCGACGGTTTAATTGTGTTTGCCGTATTTTCTCTAAATTCTAATGCCATAAATTCTCCTAAAATCAATTTCGATGTATTGGAAGATAAATGGAACAATAGAAATTATATCATGTCATACAAAAGTGTTTCCTTTACAAACTAGAAATGAATATTAAATCCTTACTAGCAAATCAGTATGGGCTTTTGCTTCTATAAACATAACATTTGTAATATCAAAACATTGTATATTAGTTTCGCGTATTTACAACATGACTATTTCGCATTGTTCATGGTACATTAAGTCACCCACATTTGACCGCAGTGTGAGATATGTGCATTTCTCTCCATTTGATTCCGCCTTAATTACAATGCATCTCAGATTTATGCGCTCATCTTGACACGGAAAGAATCTGTTCAATTGAGTAATGTAATCGACACGTGTGATACATTGGTACCACGAGCAATATATATCCTTACATCGGGGACGATTCGATACGATACATGTGACTCCAACCGTTTTTATTTTTCTCTAATCAAGGCTCATGTTTCGAAACCATCAATTATTCAGCTTCAAGCAAAGACGTCAAAATAAGACCCCACAAAAATACCGACATGCGTTCACTGAGAAGAAGTCGTGAACGTTTTCGCAAAAGCGCAAACGAGATAAAGAACAATCAACTCTGGGAATTGGGTTTACAGTTATATGTAATCAAATAGCACACGTAATTCGAGAATCAAAATGAATCCCACAATAAATGCTTTTAACATTAAACGCAAGAAATGATTTAAATGAGCTAAACAATTTTAAAACCAATGTGAACCAATCACAATCCCAACGATAAAAATCAATAATGACACTCTTTTTTTCAAAACTCTGTTTAAATTCTTACAAAATACTAACAATTTTCAGCAGACTTGACTTTTTTCTTATCACATATACATTATGTAATATAAAAAAGCTGTCATATTCAAACAGGATATAAAACAGATCATTCAAGTGTAATATTAAAAATGAATTTCATATAACAGAAACGGGGACCTGGTTACTTTAAAATAAACAACAGCCTTTTGTTAAATACCGATTATAAATCGATAATTAAAATACATCGCAAGAAGTTATAAACACCAACAAGTATTCAAACGCAAATACTTAATGGTAATAGGTTAAAGGAAATATTACAATTGTAACTATAAAATTTGCTAGTCAGAAGAAAAAAGAAGATAATCAACAAGAAAAAGAACTATTTTAAGAAATAGAAGCTCTTTGACTAGACCTGATATGTAAAGATAATATAGACACAGAAGAATTATCAAATAAACAAATTTTATTGGATAATTTAAGAGACACAATAAATTAACGGTATATTACTGCGATCAAAAGCTATATAGGTTGAAAGTAATGAAAAAACAGTGTATTTTTCGCACTAGAAAAAAGACACGCAGAAATGGAAACCATTAAACCATTAAATGTATAAAGTAAATGACACATTTATTACAAATCAATAACAAATCAATAAGAAATATTAACAGAGGAAGTGAATCAATCAATACATTTATCAAAAACAGTATACTAAAACATCAAACATTGATTTCTTTAACACACCGATAAAACGCCTAAGTGAAAACAATAAAAATATATGTGAAGGTATCTTAACAGAAGAAGAATGTCATGGTGCCTTAAAAGAAATGAAAAATGACAAAAGCCCTGGCTCAGATGGACTTACAGTAGAATTTTATAAAACCTTTTGGGATGACATTAAAAAAACATTCATCGAATCAATAAACTATTCATTTATACACAGACATCTAACTGACTTAAAAACACAAAGCATTATATCATTAATCCTTAAACCTAACAAGGAAACGACTATTTTAACAAATTGGCGAACAATATCACTACTTAATGTAGACTACAAGATAGCTACAAAAGCCATCGCTTATAGAATAAAAAAATATATCTTAAATAATAGCACCATCACAAACAGGTTTCATGAAAGGGAGATATATTGAGGAGAATGTCAGACTAAATTTTTTTAAGTTATCGAATACCTTGAAAATAAACAAACGCCCGGTCTTTTATTTTTTTCAGATTTTGAAAAGGCATATGATACTTTAAATCGTGAATTTATGTTCACATGTTTAAAACATTTTAATGTCGGAGATGATCTTATTCGTTGGGTAAAGTACACATCTTTCTTTAATAGAAAACAACTGTTCCAAGACCATTAATTATAATTATGATTAAAGCGATTATGACGCTTGTATTTTCAATTTAGACTCTTTAGGATTAACAACAGAAATAGAACATTAACAGAAGATTTCAAATGTCGCCGAGGTATTATCAATAGTATATATATATTATATATATACGTGTTAAAATACTGCGTATTTGACATACACATATTTTTTTCCAAAGCGATACACGCTGTGAATACTCATTCAATTTTGAGCAATAATTCGAAAACAACAACAACATTTACAATTATCCATTTAGCGTTTGGATGGTAGTCAGTCGGAAATTATGAATATATTAAATTTAGCGTGTTTATTGATTTAAATTTTTATATAATGAATATGTTCAATTCATTATGTTTATTTGCATTATTTTGCTTATATTTACCTTAAAAGCTTTGTCCTTAAAGACTTGCTTAAATATCTTACGCTGCTTTGTAACTGTTGCATGAAATGCATTATCCATAAATAGTAAAATATCAAATATACGCATGGTATTGAAAAAGCAAAAATTCTTTATGCTGAAAAAGATATTAATGAATGTATCCGATGGCGGCAGCAGAGACGTGAACTCTTTAACAGTCACATCAACAGAATAATTGTATCAGGTTGTTCAATATAAACAATCTCAAAAGAATGTGAAGGACAGAAATCAACTGAAAACCGCACAATATCACAAATTACATTCGATCTTTTCTTTCTGGTATTCTCAATGTTTAGTGAGTTCGATATGTAACAACATAGTAAGTTAATGCATCCACAACTCATTAAAAGACACTTTAAACATAATTAAACTGCGATATACATGTTGATGAAAACACATGTGGCATGACTGCAACATAGACGTAATCGCGTACCCCATGTCATAATATCGATTGATCATTTAAATAATGTGTGCGCCTTGACATGATACAATCTGTACAACTGACGTTTCATATCGGCGCGTATGATACTGAGACATATGTTCTTAAATAAGACTCGACATGAAGAGGAATACAACTATCATACTGAAAAAATTAAGTAAAGTTAAGCAAACTACGTCTTTTGAACGATTTGCAAGGTCGGTCCGGACGCTGTGTTTCAGTATGACTTACGTCTTGTATAAATGTTACGGTGCCAACATGGATGCATTTAGGCTTTGTTTTGTTATGACAGTGTACCGTATTTATAAATGTTAGTCTTATAAAAAATGCTTGGAAATTTAGAGAGAACAACTTTCAACTTTACATGATAGTTCACAATAATATACCCATACGATCACGGAAACATTTATACCGGAAACCAATTCAATTTCTTTTTTTCTTGTATAAGCTTGATTAAAAAAAGGATTCGATATTTAACCTTCATTAACAGAGTAAAAATTCTACTTTTGTTCACCAGGTATACATTTATTGCTAATTTTAAATTATTTTTAAACATGTTATTAAGTTAATATATGAGTATTTTTTCCTATATGAATTTGTATTGACGTTGTCATAGCCATGTTCGTGTATACATGAATCATTTGTAATCGATGATAGAAATGATCATTTCGTTTACCCTACAATGCTCGTTCTCGCAATTTAACATAAAACATATGATACTCTTATTTCTTTATGTTAAATATGTTAAACGCGAGAAGATATGATACCATGACTGTTTTTAATAATACGGAAGCGCGTTCCTCTAAGCAGTAAAATAAAACATTGAGTTAACATGTATACTTTTTTCTGAAAATATTAAATAGAGTTTTATCAATAAAAAAGTATTAGTTTCTTTAAAAGTTATACCGACACTTATAAAAATTATAAGACAGCATACAAATCGATTTTAAATGTGTTTATTTTGTTAACAAATGTATTGTTTTTCTCTTTCGTCTTTTTTTATATGACCTGATCATTCAAACGATCATAAAAATTGGGTTACTATCCGAAGATAATGCGAGCAGGTTTCTATTTTAGGACATTGTAGGAGTAAGATGGAATGATTACTGGTAATATATAACTCTGCAATCAATGACGAAAAACGCCTCACGGTTACGTTGTTTATATTAACGACAATACTAAATCCGACAATAGTCTACACAATACACTTTACAAATAATGTACAATAGTTCAGTTCCTCCTATCTTTATGAAAAATATAGAATTTAGAATAGAAATCAGATACAAACAATAAAAGAATAAAAATAGTTTAAGTACATAAAGATAACATCAATACTTATTTCAAAGATTTCAAAACGTATTACGGCGTTACAATTTCGGGCTAATCAGTGCAAGTATGTAGTAAATACGCCATTGTATAATTACAGTTTTATGATAACTTTCTCTAGCATTCTGTGCTTGTCTTTGTATAACAACGGTTATATGATAACTTTCTCCAGGCATCCCGTGCTGTTAATGTGTTATTTCATTGTTTGTGGTTCGGTTGTTAACAATCCTAAATAACATCAACCATTCATTTTATTTAATTATTAATGTATCAGACCATCATTTCAACGAAGTCATGCGTTGCATAGTCTTTAAATGACGGTCTTAATACACTAGTGTAAACATAATATGAAACAATTCATGCGAAATATTATCTCTTTAAGACCCATTCCCAGTATATAGTCTATGGCGTAAGATCCTTAATGAAATATAATTGAAAATGATGAATTTAAAAACATGCCTTGATGTATAAATTATGCATAATACATGCCTTACTCAAATATATAGAGTGACATTGTTAAAATAAAATTAAATCTATGCATTACACGAAATATATCCCAATATGACATACCGTGTTTAATAATATTGTCTGTGAGAAGAGGTAGTATGGATGATTGATGTACATAAAATCATAGGGTCGAGCATTCATCACTTGTAAAACAATTTTAAGATAGACTAGCCAAATGTGTGAATACATGTAATATAATAAAAACAAGAAATGTCATGTTTTACATAATATTAGGCTTTGAAATTAATACTAACTGGTTCACCTTACATAATGTACACAATTAACAGGTTGCTCGTTATCATAATTTATATGACAAAATGTATAAATCACAATACGTATTATCGCAAAACCAGTTATCATGCAACACAAATAAAGAACTGTACACAAATATACAATTTCGATTTAAATGAGACTGTGTTACAGCAAGATGTCTCACATCTTTTTAAAAATTAAGTTGAATCATTGCAGAAATTGACATAACAGTGCAACTACAAAATTTGCTAATAAAATGCCATCTTAAATCAGAAATAAATTATTTCACAGTTAAATTGTGCCGATGCATAAATTATTGTCAAACATATATATCAAATTTGGGATAAGTCAGCTATGTACCGACAAATAAAGAAAGCGCGTTCTTTTCAGCGCATGTTTTTAAAACATAAGACTACTGCCAATAATATTTTTCGAATTTTGATGTATGTAGGTACATTCTTTCTTCTACAACTCCACTCGCTCACTGGACATGAAGTTCTCAGAAATAGTGCACGACATGGGAAGTTATATAACTGTCTCTGCTTAAGGTTCGGATATGATTTATTCATTGGGTTTACACACACATAAAATGGCTCAAATTCAGATTGCGAGAAATGCTTAAGATCACAATCATTTTACACGTCTGCGATCTTTTGAGGAAGGACATTGAAGGGACAACTGTTGTCATGTGTAGCTGTCATTGATTTAATATTCCAAATGTACCACAAGACAACATGAATAGTATCTTCAAATAAATTAAAATAAAATGTCTTCAAACTTATTAAACACGGTGTCCTAGAAAAGCGATATATGTGTGCGTTTGTAATGGTACACTGTGTGTTTGAAATGGTGTCATACAGTTCAAGGTTGTGTTTTACATATGCCTCACTCGGTCATCATCAGAAATGACGAGGCTTCACCTTCGGATAGGCAGTTTTCGATTTAAAATGTGTTTAAACAGTGGATTAATGCAAATTTGAAATGCAGTCGCGCAAAGTAAGAAATGAGGAATTATTTTGGAATTTACTGGTCGTGATGGATACAAAATATCGTCAGAATATGTCATTGGTTTCATAGATGTTTCTTTCGTACAGGTCTTTCTTATTTCGTTCCAACTAAATTTTCTAAAAATTAATACTGCCAACATATTGTCACTGAAGTATTTCAAGCATACAGCAGGAACGTTTAAGGTACATAAACACTTACATTAACAGCATCATCTTTTGAAAGTGTTGAGTAAATAACCTTAACTTCATTGACGTTGCCAATAAAATAAAGCTGTTGTCAAGAGAGTGCAGATTGTATAATTTGAAAAGTGTATTGAAATATTCATGGCCTTTATCCCTGCATGCATGAGGAAACTGGTGTTTATTCAGTTCCCATTGATGCTTGGAAAGTCGTCGAAGGCTGGAGTTAGTAACAAAGTAAAGGGAAGTAACTGCGCGTGGACCAGTTTATGGATATGAAAAACACATAACAGGACTTGAACGGCACGTGAATCGCCTTGTTAATACATGATTTCTCCCGTTCAAGCCCTCCTTTTGCCAAGTTTCTGCACCCCGCCAGAGGTCATTATATATAGAGTTTATGTAATAATATACAGTATGAGGTTATTGTACGTGAAAATGTCGTTGAAGTTACACGGGTGCCTTCCCTTACAAGGGCGTATTGTAATTACCATGGAGATGACATTTCCACCAACCCAATTAGGATGAAACCATGATCTTACTGTTTGCATGCGGACAATTGTTCGGTATAAAGTTTTAGAATTTTTGTCGATATGTCTATCATATAGATTGCAATTCTCACAACTGACCTTCGTTGGAAGTACATATATTGACATGAAACAGACGTACAATATTCACCAAAAAATTTCAGCCCATTTTTATTTTTTTTCAACATGCGAGACTCTAAACAGTTGCCATTGCGCTCTTATATATCGAGCCAACGATGCCCGAGCTGTTCGGTCATCTTACAAGCAACATAAATATCAACATCGAAATATGCAAACACTCCTAACATATAGTGACGAGTTTAGCACGGTACAGCACAACTGTTTTATTATTTAGTGGTGCAAACCGTATTAACGCATCTACCATCTCTTTGTTCCAGCACGTTCACAGATTTACAGGCACAACTTTACGAGACACATACAAATCAAGCTATGTGCTTATTCAACGCCTCAAATAAATGTATTCTCCCAAAATAGTAACATAAATTTATAAGCAGGTGACGTCTGCCGATGTGGTTGCACAAGTTCATAAGAGAATGTATTTGATTACTTTGACAAAAAATAATCAACGCATCGAAACACGTTCGCAACAAACTATCTAATCATACAGTCTCATACATGAAAACTTACAAAAGAATAACTAACAAGGTTGTGGCGCAAATATTGTCACCCATTGTACGAATTTAGCCGGTGATTATATAAATAGCAAAAACGTAAGCAGACGTCTACAAATAAAGCTGCTGCCTCTACAATGATAAAACCCGATGAATACACGTCTACTATGCTGTTAGTGCTGATGCAGAGATGCCCGTATAATAAATACGTGTTATTGCAGCCACCGATGCAGCTAGGTATAAATGATGCATTGAAACAAGCACAAAATACATCATGACGTCATCTTATATTGCACGTGTAACACTTCCTCGTAAGTAGACACGACGTGATATAAATCGCACAGTTGAGAGATAGCGATATCTTAGTTATGAACGCTACACTCGCTGTGGGATATTCGACAAGTACGGTTCGGTCGTAGAGCCTGCCTGATGTTGACAAGAGTCAGTAACATGGTAGGTGGTGGAAGTGATTTTGATCTATTTAAGGTAAAATATGCATACACGTTTTTATTAGAAATACGATGATCATTTTATTGAGTCTTTTATGACAATCGATGGGTGTGTAATGTTCGATAATATACGTAGTACAATGATACTCATAATAATAATAAAATAATTCAATAATAATAATAATAATAATAATAATAATAATAATAATAATAATAATAATAATAATAATAATAATAATGTGGCAGTTTTCGTGCCTGATCCCCGTATCCTGCCTCGGGGTCATGGTCTGCTCACCTGCACATTCTACGTCATTGAGACGTGTATATGCTCTGTAATGGCAATGTCAATTACACGTGGAATTGGCATGTTTATGATGTCAGTATGTAGATGTGAAAGGGGGAATAAAATATTAATGTCATCGTCCAAATTACTGCGTACAAAATATGTAAATAGATTATTACTTGTACGTTATGTTCATATCATATGAAACAATTGTTTGCGGCGCTTTGATAAACTATTACCAATTAACATGTATGGTTTGAAAGTGAAAACTCACTATAATGGCAATATGAATTTGCAATTAGTTTTGCGAAATCCAGAGTTGAATAACCAAAATGTAATCAGCCCTTTTATAAAATGATCAATTTGAGAGGCAAAGAATATAATCTTCTTTGTAGAAAATAAAATAACTTCAACCGTATTATGACGTTATTAGTAAAAAAAGAGTTACATAACTGCAAGTCTCCCGCTTGCGTTTGTTCGTAATGTCTACAGACATGGCATTTCATTAATTTAAGAAAAACTTGAAGAAAATCAACTATGTGATATTCATTAGAATATTCTGTTCGACCGATCATCCTTCGGACAAATGGGAAACCGTGTATGTTTATATGACACATTTTATCCCACGCAAACCATCACAAACACAATATCTTTATGCGCATTATTCAGTAACTGTGATTCATATCTCTTTCCAGTAACAATGAACTGTAAGTATTTATCGATACAGAACATCGCTGCTAATTATCATTTTATTATCATATACATTTATCCGGGTTGACATCCTGCTTTTCTGAGAAAAGACGTTAAAGCAGATACTCGCCAATTACAAATCGAATGGTAAACTCTACAAACGATGATAAACGTGGAGCTATTCATTTGAAGTAAGTATGGCAAATTAACCAGTTTACGTCAGTATGGAATTTAAATCCAAAAGCAGTTTTGGTTAAGTCTAGTAACTATTAATATAGCAGCAAATAACATCGTCGCAAGAGATACCATGTTAAAGATTAACAAAATCGTATACATCACTTACAGATAACAACATATGCATGCGCATGTACTGGTATACAATTAGCAGTTACGGACGTGCACTATACATTTTTTTTATTTACCTCTTTACAACATTTTATAGCTTTTTTTGATAAAAACAAAACGATTTCAACGATGGAAACTGTTTGAGCTTACTGAAGACTTGCCATGCAATTAGCCGCAGTGACCAGCCAGCGTCGAAAGACCTGACTTCCACATAAATAATAAAACCGTTCCTAAAAAGGACAACACAATACATATTGTAATTCAACTTACTTTCCTCGTAGTAATTCATATATAATGATACAACATCAATTGACGTGGAATATTGTTCCAAACATGTGCATGTGGTTTGCAAATACGAGAACTAGTAACACTGCTTTCAATACCAGAAGCTCTAACCCTTTCTCTTTCTTTCAATACAGACAACTGACTTTATAACTGTTGTTTGCTTACATACGTTTACTCACACTTTGCGCAAAACGCGAAACAATATCAGCTGTCAGATGATCACACGGGCAGCAATTATGATTGGACTTGAAAATCACCTCATTTGAACAGTAGTTTCCAGTACTTCTAAAGCAGCACGTAACCCGTTCCGTATCACAACGAGTCGAATATATTCGCAATAAAACGCCTGACCCACTCTCTATGGGGCGACCATGTGCTAGTGGAGGACTTTCAGTAAACTTTACATGTTATGCTCGAACAACATAAAATATTGGAGATCAAAGGCCACTGATTTATGGCGACAGTCTGACATTCGATTGACGAAATTTTTTTCTCACCGCCCCTTAGGCTGTATATGGCGTATGTATTACTGAAAATGTCATTGAGGACCTTACAGCCTTGTTCCGGTTATCCTTTTTATTTAAATAACAAATTAAAACAACCAAAAATGCCAAATACACACGGAAATATGAACGTTTTTAAAAGCTAATATTTTTTAAACGATTAATATATGTACCTTTCTTATGTGCATATTATAAATGTATAGATTTGAAGTCATTTATACTGCAAACATGCATTCCTCGCCATGTAGAGGGGAAGAATCTGTGTTTACATAAATATTACGCGTACCATACTATTGGTGCAAAAACACAAAGACCTGTGAAAACAGAATGGGAAAAATGCGGGTGTTTTAGAATTTCGTCTCCATACGTAACCAACGTGTCATTTGCCACGCTTACATGCTTACCGTAGCCGTTTAGTCGTGCGGAATGCTTAAGTAATTTGTTTCATGTTTTGGAACAGTTTTCAACCGTATTATCACTATCTGCCGTTAGTAATTTTCCCCTATATATGCAGTCGAGTCATCCTACGCACTATCTTATATTGATATGTACTTTAATATGATATATATTTTGATCGACACAAAATGAAGCAAACTGAAAAAAATAAAGCCATAATTTGTTAAAAAATTATCATCGCTGATATGGTATCATAGTACACGTATATGTATTGCCAATGTACAATAAATGTGTGCTTTCAAAGATAAAAAATAAATATTTCAAAAATGACAAAATAATACATTTGTGTTTTTTTAGTTCTTGTAAATTTATATCTTGTTAATTAGATTTCCGGTATTATGATTTGGAAATTACGGTTTCAAAAGTACTGTGGTGAACCGTTTATATCGAAAAGACCAATCATCAACGCTATTTAGAATTTCAGTTAAAACACGAATAAGTCACCATGTATACTGCAATACATTTCGGGCAAATAGAGACACTGATGTTTTATGATGATCTATATAGTCTGGTTCAGGCCATTTAGATGTCGTCGATCTTTGTGCCTGAGATTGAACAATCCCAAATGCAGACATCATTACAATATATTTTAAATAATTATGTATCAAATTGCCACATTAACTCAGTTATGCAATCCATAATTTTGATAATAGCGACTGTAAACCATGCAAATGGTTATACGATATCCCTATGCTTAATGCCTGCAATCAAGTCCAGTGTCTGTGAAATTCATTTTTTGGATCACGTATATGCCAGGAGATTATGTATACCATGTGAATTCTATCATTAAGTAATAGTTTGACAATCAGTAATGAATGAAAGAATGCCTCGTGAAGTGTGCATTTTCTTTTGTGGTGTATATTACATTAACTTGATAAAAAACTGACAAAGATCTCAGTTTTAATAATGTTTTATGTTCTTGGTTGTGTTGTATGTATCGCCATGTATAGGTAATTTGTCACGTGCAGACTTATTTCAATGGCTTTTCATTTGTGAAGAGAGTTTCTCTTCTGTTTAAGTCTATAAAGATTCAAATTTCTTTTTTTTTATTCATAAAACATCTTTATTATATATATATATTAATAAAATAATAATTTTCCCCAGGATTTCGGTCAAGCACAGCGGCAAGAAGGAAGGGTGTATGTACGGAAGCGATTTTTTGTTTATGTTTTAAATTACAACACTACACTTCTTTGGAGCTATTAAAAACACCATTTTTTATTATGCATCTACTTTTATTTTTGTCCTCAATTCATTATATTTTCATTTTAGCCATATATTACAATATTTAAAAAAGAAGCAAAATAACCCTAGGCATTAGAACGCAAAAATAATTGAAAAAACAACAACAAAAATACAGTTAAATATTAACCAAAAGTATACAAATTTACAATGTTAACCTACAAAAAACTGTTCTCCGTGGCTTATCCTGGTGCCAAACATCCACATTCTTTCGAAGTTCACTGCCACCATTTCGGGTTTTTCTATGCTGACAATTATCAGATCATTGAGAACAGCAGACTAAAAAGAGAACGATTTTCAGTCTTTACACTTTTCATTGCGCCGATATCTCTCTCGCAGTCCACAATATACTTAATTTGTAAATTACTCTGAAATAAGATCGTTAACATGCTTTATTTAAATAACAAACATAAATAAAATTTAAAAAATGCCTCGTTCGTTTGATATTGTGTTTTTAACAGCCTAGTCAGGTACCTGTCAGCTTTATATGTAAGGAGGAGCAGGACAATAGCTGCTAGCGTGTAGAGATTGTTGTGACTGTTCCAAAAATGAATGGTCAACCATTCCATTGCCTCATCAGTCTTCTTCTCTGTTCTCTGTATGATACCTTGGCATTTGTTGAGTGTTACTTTCACGGGAAGATGTAAATATGTCGACCTGGACAATCAGCACCAAATTAAACTGTCCACCTGAACAATCGGCACCCAATGAATGTGTTACCCCAGATAATCGGCTCCCGACTTATTTTTAAGCTGCAATCCGATCATTTGCTACTCCGGACAATAAACTCCTTTATCCGAATATTCGCCATCATACATATTCGATTATACTGTTTGCTTTAGTTTGGATGTAATTTTCTGGGCATTGCAGAAACGTGGTTTATGGATCGCATTCGACAGTGTCACGATGATTTGCCGAATTTTTATTATTCGACTACCACTGGGAAAACGACACGCTACAGCTGCATACAGCCTCGACTCTGGAAAGCAGGAAGAGCATTATAAGAAGTTCTGCGGGTCCAAATTAATCTGGTGTCGATTGTTCTGGCGGAAATTTTTATCGGGTGCCATCGGCCTGGTCGACAAATTTACGAGGTGTCCATTGTCCTTGCCTGCAAAAACTAGCAGATGCGCGGATTGACCGGATACCATCGTTTACACGTCTTATCTAAGCCACTAATGCTCACACAGCTGATGAGCTCGTGGGTATTTTATTGATAGTTGGCTGAATGCAGACAATATACGGATCAGAGTCTTTTAGCGCCTGGACATTTTCAGGCGTAGCGGCGGCATGATCGGAAAAACAAGTGCCGCGGCGAAATAAATTTTGATGTCCAGGCACCGCGGGGCAGCTGTGTTAAAACCGCCTGGGGAAATGCTTTATTATATATGCATATTCAGAAGGAAAAACTAAACTGGCAAGAACGTTTGCTTATTCAAAAAAGGAATAAGGTTGTTTTTCTGTTGCATATGAAACACAATAATATGCCCTATTATATCTACACGTACGTACTCATATGAATTCTTCTTATATGGCAACTTTAAAAAAGAGAAGAGGTTAAAATATATAACTATATGACTATAACTATATCACATGATGACTTGATTTTCAGACATCAATATAATTGTACATACATGAAAGACATCGTCGATTTCATTATTTCGTGTTGTGTTAAATAAAAACATGTATGCAAAAAATGATATTACATGAAAAGAGTCAAACGCTTCTGTGTGAAAAACAGGTTTAGAACATGCTTATTTAAGTAAATTTGAAAATAAGGAAGGTGCTGTTCAAATTGTTGATTACGCCGTTCAAGGTCTCCTTGATTTAATTGAATAGTTTACGACTCGGGAAATTCATTACTTGACTGTTATAGGACCGGATATTGAAACTTCTGCGTGTTTACAATCTCATAAATAGACTGATTTGCAGATTATAATCGATGCTTAAGATCGAAATTATGTCCCGATATTTTTATTGTCTAATATTGTTTAATTAATAACTAAAATAGGATATTGAACAGACCGCCATTTACGCTGATTTAAATGAAAGTGTTCACAGTTTGTTATATATTAAAAACAAGGAAGCACTGAATATATATTCTAACAACCCGGTACTATTTTGACACATTCGTCTTAATAATTACAATAACAAGGTTAAGTGAAAACCGCTGAATGACCTTTGTATCGAACGTCTCCCCTCCAGAATCAAGTCCAATTCGAAAACAATATACCACGTGACCTTTGTATCTAACATTACACCTCCAGAATCAAGTCCAATTTGCTACCACTACACCACGTGACCTTTGTATCAAACCTCTCACCTCCTGAATCATGTCGAATTCGCTATTAATACACCACGTGACCTTTTCTAAATTTCAATAGGTCAAATTGTAAACAAGTCCCTTTAACAACAGGTGCAGTACGTTAAGTGATTGAAAACTGCAATTTTATCGATCAATTGTTCAAATTATGTGTCTGTTTGTTTATATTACACTCATTTAATTTGTTTTATTTGTAAAATTATTCATATGATCAAAATGTACATACGCTTAGCAAGTCTTCAAAGTTAAACGGTTTGTGTTCAGTTTACATGTACCATGTGGTGCATTGGAATTTAAGTGTTAATATATACTTTTGTTTTTAAGTTAAACTGAGCAAAGCGTTCTCATTTGAGCTTTATTTATCTCCTTAGTCCGTTATTCATCATTCGTTTTGCGTCGTGTGACGTCAGCCGTCAACATTTATCTTATGTATCATATATGTGTGTCGTCAACATATATCTTGTGATCACTCTGGAGGAAAATTTTATTTGCCAAACCTTCATGAAACTTGGTCAGGAAATTTGTCCAAATCGAAGTGTGACGCAGTCTTCAAGTCACAAGGGGCTAAACTAGATCATCAGGGCAAACACAAACTGCGTGTAAACTGTGTAAATCATGAAACTCTGAAACAAGTGATGATACCATTTAAGTTGTCGATTGTTTGTTTGACATAATTGTAACAATTATCTCCCTTGTTCACGTTGTTTATGTTACTCACGTGATCACAAACCATATACCATTACTCATCGGAACTTCAAATTCATTAATATACTGTTAAGTAAATTATTTCCAAACACATTAACAATTATGTGCGCACGTTGACAAGCTCGTCGCTTTACCATCGAATTATGTTTGTTGCACCTAAAACTGTAGCTACAGCGACAGTTAAATTGGAAAGGTTACGCAGCGGTACATGGGGCTTATATTGTCTCCAACCGTTTTATGAACTCATAAGGACATGTAAACTAAGTAAAGCGGCATAATTGACATACGATTTTATATAGTAATTCCACATTTTGATTGCAAGTGTATTATCAAACATGAAAAGCAAAGCAGCTAGGTCATTTTGGTTCTATGGTGATATACTAGAAATGCACTAATCCATGCTTGTACGTTAATTGCATATATTCGAGTTTAAGGAAGTAAATAAATTAATGTATATCGACACTTCGAGTGCTCACAAATACTCAAAAAATCTGTATAATGGAAATGTTGGTAATTATGGTCTTAAAGACGATTACTTGGCTAGCATAAACGCAATTAACGTTTTCTAACAGCATATTGTCTAAAAGAATAAATAAAACAAACTATTGCCCTCCTCGTGGGCGGGCGGACAGTTACACGTACCGCATTCAAGAAATATTCCGACTCCATAAACCATTATTTAGGTAAGTGTTTTGAGTTTGAGGTTTAATTATTCAAACAATCCCCTTAATAAGCTTGAGTGTTTGCTGGAGGACTCCTGTGTATTTGACCAAACGTTATTAAGATTTACTTTCATGCAGTCTAAAATATGGAAATATGAAACTTGCATATTTGACAATTAACACTTTAATGACCAATCATCTTAACTATTGAAAGGATTTGGGCCAAAATCCAAAATTTAGTGTTCATAATCATTTTATTCGAATCAAAAGCAATTGAGTCACCGGAACACTGAACGAATCCATGCAGCTCTATATAGGTGGCTTGACCATATAAATAGCATTCAGAGGCGTGCATGCTTAAAGTCGTTTCTTTACACTGAACAAGTTTACCAATCATCGCACTGATTGAAAATACATGAATACTTAACAGTTAAACGTGTGTGGTTTCCTATAAAGACAGATACAAAGGTAGTTTTTGTTCTCGAAAATAAAATAGGTATTGCAACAAGGATAATCAAACATCAAAATCTCTTAACACAAAGCAAAAAAAAAAGCTTTAGAGTGAGAAACTTTAAAGAAAATAGCTATCCGCCGACACAGAGACCAAGCATGTAATAACCTTAGTTGCGTTTGCAATAAAATATGTCCATAAACAAATTATTAACAATCTAATTACTCAAAAAAATTGATTTTTTATCAACGAATTATTATAGCACGATCATCAATCATTTATCGAACTTTGTTTCAGAGATTGAGATAAGTCTAGAGTTTCTAATTTAGAAGATTGTAATAGTTCGATGCATTGATCAATTATACCACTTCTACATTAAGATCCTACATGATACGTGTAACTATTTGTGGCAAAAATGTCAAATGTATACAATTTAAAACTTACGTATCGGTAATTATGATGCACATAGTTCATTATTATTTTGTATTATATTGTTTATTTTCGATTCCTTAAAATATGTTTATATAAAAGATTTACCACCAATAGACAAAACGTTTCGTGTTACGAAAAGTTGCGGAATGATTGTTTCATATACAATTCTAAACAGTTATTGCAAAATATCCATATCTCTATGTCAGCAAATCGAATTTGTATTAGTCTTTAAAATAGCAAAGATAAAAAGATAAATCCGGTTTAGGACAATTTGATTACCTACAATTAAACGTACAATTAAAATCACCGAGTATTTCTGTTTTAGACAGATTCATATTCGGTTTATTTTAATTTATAAATGGTATATGAATATTACGTCTGTATATTATTTTTGGCATACATATGTTATACAATACGATGAATATGGTGTGAATGTACATTTTCAAAGTCGTTTTAAGCTATTATGTATGGCACGACGAAGTCCATCAGCATTTGTGTTAAACGCCAACGTGCGTTCGATTTTTGGTGTTAGCTATATTTACTCAAGAGTATATTGCAGTAGTAAATAATCATGACCTGACACTTGATCAAGTAAAACCAAAGTGCGAACCCTTGCAAGATTTCATATAGGTTAACCCCGTATCAAGTTTCACTTCAAGTTGAAGATTTTAAGCTTATGCCGTTGTTATTTTTGCAACGAACTAGTAGCATTAACGTAAACACAATCTCAACAAAAAAAACGGAACACATGTATCGGAGATCATCGGGTTCAATGATATATTTATGTTGCAAGTAATACCTAATGTATTTTACCTAAGGCGAACATATAATTGGTTTCGTAGATCACTGGACTGGTTTTATTATATTCTGTATCAGTGGGACACAGAGCAATGGCATAATATATCAGGAAAAACAATATCTATGATTTGCGGGGAGCAGGTTTGTACAATCCTCTAACCATAAACACGCGAAGAGTGTCTGACAACGAAATCACAAAAAGTATTCATGTACATTGTTAAAAGTCGTAAAAATATAACTGAATACTGCATGTTGAATAAGTAAAGTTTAATTAGTAAAATTGGAAATAACCTAACAACATCAAAACGGTGAATATGTCTCACCCTCATCGTATTTACGTAAATTTTAAAATTTGATGCTTAATTAACAACAAATTATGTGTTAAATGACACTTGCATTATGACAATTGCCATTATTCATGGACACACTTAATTGGGGAAGCGATATAAACATATGATAGAAATTGTAGCGTTCATTGATATAAAATTTGATACACTTATTGAACCACTGATGAAAAAAATGTGTTTAATTCGTGTTCATGTAAAGTAAAATAAAATTACTATATGTGTATATACTCATGTACATTCGTTCAAAGTTGTATTATAATTATTTATTTTATTTTTATGATACGATACAAAATAATAATAATAATAATAATAATAATAATAATAATAATAATAATAATAAAAGTAATAATAAAAATAAAAAGTTTAATAATAATAAGTTTAATAATAATAATAATAAGTATTATACTAATAATAATAATAATAATAATAATAATAATAATAATAATAATAATAATAATAATAATAATAGTTATTATTATTAAACCATTTTAAAATACTGTCAAACATAGGCATTTAGCACTCATATGTTTATAATTATATGCAAAATATACATATTCAATTATTGTATCGTCAAAGATTTTTACCCCTTCTCTGTCTGGCGTTGATGATATAATAATTAAATTTAACGAAACGGACATATATTTTTTTTTACCCCTTCTCTGTCTGGCGTTAATAATATCATAATTTAATTTAACGAAACGGACATATTTTACATGTCAGTTTATTAAATAGTTGAACTATTGGAAATTATCTGAATTACCTTTTACATAAAGCTGCGCTAGTAGTTGAAAGGAACAATTCATACATAATATACATTAATGCAGCAACTAACTCGCCTGGGTGGGCGAGCAAACGTTTCAGGAAATATGAACTGGCAGATCGTGGGTAATATTTGTAGGTGTTTACCATGTTTTCCAAAATAAACTAATAGTTTAATAAATCATCAAATCAGTGAGAAAATATAAGCAGATGAATGGGACAAGAATGCAATATGAACGGTTTCTTTTTGAACTAATAAGTTTAAAGCAAAACTCACAAAGTATCATTTGTTCTTGCTGCTAAAATGTATGCACACAATTTATTAAAACATAACTTAGACAAAATTACACTCTAATTTTTCTTGTAATGTTAATATCCTTAAAGGTGGGTTCCCACTGCCGATCCGATCAACTCGATCATCCCGATCACCGACATTGGCCGACCAAACCCGACCAAGCTCAACTAAAAAGGGTATAAACGACTTCTTCTCGACCTCTTGTCGATAACACACGACCCCCACACGACTCATTCACGACGTCCACTCAACCATCTTTCCGATTTCCGCTCGATCATCTCGACCTGTACGCGAGCCCTTTACGATCTCAGCTCGACCAAGTGGAACTTAGCCCTATCGCCAACAGATCGTCACACGACCAGATCGTGATGGTCGTACTACAGTCGTACAAAGCGATCTAAAATAACTCGGGTAGAGGTCGAGCGGATCGGGTACAGAGCTCGTGTATTGTCGAATAGCAATCGGGAAGTTATCATGTACGGTCGAGTAGCTGTCGGGTAGCAGTCTAGTAAATCTGTACATCAAATCGAATAGAGGTCGAGTGGATCGTGTTGCGATCTAAAATAACTCGGGTAGAGGTCGAGCGAATCGGGTACAGATCGTGTAAAAGATTTCAATCCGATCGCCACACTATTGCTTCACGATCAACTCGATCTTCTACTCGACTAATATACGACCACTTCCCGAGCGCTTATCGATCCATTTCCGTAGTTTTTCGTCAATGGGACGCCGCCATGATGACAATGCATCTCAAAATTATCTGCATATCTGTACAAGGATATTCTCAGTTTAAATGAATTATGCTATAACTAAGCATGATTTATTGGTATCACTAGACACATAATTCGTACATCCTCGCACCTGTGTGCGACGCGACACACATGTCCCCAAAAGTTCTATCACGTCTTAACTTTGGGTTAACGGACTAGTGCACAGTTAATTAACATATTGTTTATAGACCATTTATAATTGTATCAGTTCATTTAATCAATTATATTATATGCAACCGATTTTTTTTTGGCAGTTTCTATGCCATGCTGCATACAGAACAAATCCGCTTTTTTACAACGATTAAGTTTTGTTTATTGGTGTGACGAGAGAAAATATCAAAAGCTAAGGGACATATTACGATAATAATTTCAATAACACATGTAATTATTTTCGGATGTTTTATTTACGCAACCCGCAAACATATACTTTTAATAGCAGTCTTCCTAATTGTAATTGCGGCGAGACAAAAATTAAATAAGCAAACACGAAATAAAACAACAACAACAATATGATATCAACCGATTGCGTGCTTCTTATAATAACGTCTGGGTCAATATTATCTTAAATCTATATTTAATAAGCTAAGCACGCTTTCTACATTTTCAAGCGATTAATTGAACTTATTCGACATACTAGAGAGCGCTTGTGCGTAGTGGATGAACGACAAATCTTGTTGGCCACATAATACAAGTGACATTGCTCGCAAAACGACATGCGTCGTACTGGAAAGGTCAGTTTAGTATTTCTGCGATTAAGGTGCGCGACCCATGCTACCATAACAATTTACATAAGGTGTTAACAACAAGATTGTTGTTTGATAATACAAAACAATTGTGCTCTGGCGACAGCATAATGTAAAAAAAATGCCCATAAAAATATTTCGAAAACGCATGGTTGAACTTGGTTCATTTGCGAACGTAAATTAACAAAAATTTGAATTTATATTGTATATAAAAATGCATGGCATATGAATAGTGGACACAAACAAGTCTTTATTATAAAGATATCGTTGACTAGTTCGAGAATGGATCACGAAGGGTAAAAATGTATATTGTCATTATGCTATTTGTTTATTTAATATCTCAATAATTGCATCTAATACTTACATCATTAATTTATGAGCCGGTGTGTGGGGAAACTTGGTATAACGTACATGTATGTGCATAAAGTGTCGTTCCAGATTAGTATAAAAAAGACTTCATTAAACGAAAAACTTCTCAAAAGCGGACAGTGTCGCCTCGGCGGACTGCACAATCGGTGACGAAACTTTACCATCATGCAATTTTTTCGTGTTTTTTTTATTAATACTGTGCTCACAAAAACACATTTAAATGGGTTTTATAAGCTTTTATTACACTTTTATAATAGTGTTTCAATCTTTGATTATTGATAACCGACATAGTTATAGAGTCTACAGAGGTGTGTTTTATTTAACCAACAATAATTTGGGATGTTTCTCTAACAGTCTACAACACTTACACAATAACTCCAGAAAATATAACATTTTAGTCAAGTTAACCACGTCTTTTGAAAGATTATCAGAGTGAATCGTTTTGACACATGGATGTTTAAAGGGTAATGTATGGAGTTTCGAGTGTGACATTTGTATGTGATGCCCAAGTGGTTACTCCACAAACAAAAATGTAGCTGTAGCTGTATTGTATGGAACGCCTCGTCTGTCTCCTGTTGACTCTTGATATATCGGAGGCTTCATTGAAATGATGTGGGTTTAAATCATATGATATGAGTTTATAACAGTCTGATGTGTGCTTGCCATAGTATGCTGTGTGTTTGTGATGGTATGCTGTGTGTTTGTGATGGTATGCTGTGTGTTTGTGATGATATGCTGTGTATTTGTGATGATATGCTGTGTGTTTGTCATAGTCTGCTGTGTGTCTGCTATTGTTTGTTGTGTGTTCTTCATGGTATGCTATGTGTTCGTGATGGTACGCTGTGTGTTTGTGATGGTATGCTGTGAGTTTCATTGACATGATGTGGGTTTAAATAAATTGATATGTGCTTATAATAGTATGATTCGTGCTTGCCGTACTATGGTGTGTGTATGTGAGTGTATGCTGTGTGTTTGTCATGGTATGCTAGTTGTTTGTCATGGTATGCTGTTTGTTTGTCATTTATGCTGTGTGATTGTCATGGTATGCTGCGTGTTTGTCATGGAATGCTGTGTTTTTATCATGGTATGCTGTATGTTTGTCATGGTATGCTGTGTGTTTGTCATGATATGCTGTGTGTTTGGTGTATTATCCTGCGGGTTTATCTAACATGATGTCCTTCATTCGCTATGATGTAAGTTGGCGTTATTTTCATTCGGAACACTCGGTTATTGTCAAAGATCTAATGGTTACGTCATATGAATGTCCGTCGGTCCGTATGTCCGTATTTCCGTCCATCCGTGCGTCTGTCTGTATGTCTGTGTGTCTGTCTGTTTTCTGTCTATCTGTTTGTGTGTCCGTCAGTTCGTCGGCCCGTCCGTCCGTCCATTTGTCCGTCCGTCTGTCTGTCTGTCTGTTTGTATGTTTGTGTGTCCGTCCGTTCGTCGGTCCGTCTGTCCGTCCGTCTGTCTGTCTGTCTGTTTGTTCGTGTGTCCGTCCGTTCGTTAGTCCGTCTGTCCGTCCGTCCGTCTGTCCGTCCGTCCGTCTGTCCGTCCTTCCGTCCGTACGTCCGTATGTCTGTCTGTCTGTCTGTCTGTCTGTCTGTCTGTCCGCCCGTCCTTCCGTCCCTCCTTCAGTCCATGGGTCCTGATTGCCGTATGTCAGTCCTAATGTCCGTATATCCGACAAACGGACAGACGGTAAGAAAGACAGACGGATATACGGACGCAGGGACGAACGGACGGACATGCAGATGGAAAGACAGATGCACGGACAGTCGGAAATAAGGACACACGGACGGACACACGAACAAATGGGCATACGGACATAATGACAGACAGAAAAACATACAAAAAACAGACAGACAGACAAACAGACGAGACTCACGGACAGACGGACAAAAGGAAATAAGGACACAAGGACGGACCGACACACGGGCGGTAATGCGGACGGACGGAGGAACAGAGAGAAAGACAGACACACCGACAAACAGACACACAGACAGATAAACAGAAAGAAAAACAGACAAAGAGAGAGGCGCACGGACATACGGAAATACGGACGCACGGACCGCTGGACATACGTATGACGAAACCATTAGATCTTTGATAAAAACCGAGTGTTCCGAATGAAAATAATATCAACTTACATCATAGCGAATGAAAAGGACATCATGTTAGATAAACCCGCAGGATAGTACAACAAACACACATCATACCATGATAAACACAGAGCATACCATGATAAACACACAGCATTCCATGACCAACACACAACATACCATGACGAAAATACAGCATACCATTACAAACACCTAGCATACCATGACAAAAGAAAGCATACCATGACAAACACCTAGCATACCATGACAAACACACAGCATACAATCACATACACACACCATATTACGGCAAGCATGCATCATACTATTATAAGCAAATATCATTTTATTTAAACCCACATCATGTCAATGAAACTCACAGAATACCATCACAAACACACAGCGTACCATCACAACACACATAGCATGCCATGACAAACACACAACATACCATGACAGACACACAGCAGACTATGACAAACACACAGCATATCATCACACACACACACAGCATATCATCACAAACCCACATAATACCATCACAAACACACAGCATACGATGGCAAGCACACAGCATACTATTATAAACACATACCATTTCAATGAAACCTCCAATATATCAATAGTCAACAGGAGACAGACGAGGCGTTCCATAGTACTGCAGTGTTCGGGATGTAGCACTAAAAATTAATTAATTAAAATATTTACTATTGTTTTATGAAGAAGGAAATATCATAATGAGCATGATCTGTTAGCATGTATGAAATTTCTAGGCCACTGTCATCACTCCACAGACAACAAAAAATCGTAAAATGTATGATCTTATATTTAAAATCGATTTTTGTAATTAAAACCACACACCTTATTTGGCATAGTAAATTTAAGTATAAATTAGAAACATATTTTATCTATGTCAATGCGAATATATCTGGTGGCTACAAGGTAGAAATCCGTCTGTTTTGCTCTTAAAAATCTAAAAATACTCGCATTTGTCGAAATGAATGGACGTGTACGTCTAGAAATCCTACTTTCGGTTTTAAAAGCGGTACCGTTTGAAAAATAATAATTTAGTTGCTAACTTGGCTATAGATTTAATTTTATATATGCCAATTAGAATATATCTAGTGGTTACAAGGTAGATATCCGTCTTTTTGCTCTTTAAAACTAAAAAACTATCACGTTTGTCGAAATTAATGGACGTAAACGTGTAAAAATCCTACTTTTGGTTTTAAAAGCGGTACCGGTTGAAAAATAATAAATTACTTGCTATTTAGGCTATATATTTAATGACAATGTTGCACACTTTCAAATTGTATATATATATATGCATTGATTAACATGTATTTCATTTCAAAGTCAGAGGCAAGGCGAGTGGCTTTAACATTCTACTCCTTTTTACTTGATAGACAATAAGATTTCGTGTTCATTTTTTAATGGAAAGTTTTCGAATTTAATATTTGAATATATTAACAATAACAATGTGTATCTACGTTTACAATGTTAAGTGTGTATGCTTCGTTTTTGTTTATATTATTTCGTCACATTTCTTGTTGATTATTCAAACGATAAAATATTTTTATTTTTCTATCCGTAGATAATGCCAGAATGTTTTTTATTGAATAAGTCATTTATATCTATGCAAGTAATGACGTAAAGATGGTACACTGTAACGTATGATATTTATAAATTATACTCAAACCTGAATGTGTATATCTAGTGCAATGTGTTCGATAAAGAACTATTTTAGTTCCTCCTATTTTTGAAAAGTCAATTGTTCACATTTTATTTAGTACACATCACATCACGTTAAGCCTGTAAAGCTGATAAACGTTTATCAGTGCCACATTGGGGTTTTAACGTGGGAATTATAACATGTGTGCATTAATTACGCCTTTATATAAAAATAGCGTTATTAAGTTTTTAAGCACCCGTGGAGATGATAATTGTGGATGACGTAAATGTGTGTGGATGAGATATTGAAACAGTCCCAACTGCAAATACCATTGCATTTGTTTTAAAATATTGATGTATAAAATTGATATGTAAACAAAGGTCTCATTCAGAGGTTTATAAAATGCATGCAATAAATCACACTGGTAGAAATACGATATTCAACAAGCAGTGCGTGTTGGCTTAACAAAATTATTTTGATAGTTTATGAAATTAGATCCTTCTTAAAATAATTTTGAAACGACACAAACTGACATATGAGTTGAAGTGTGAAGTTTGTGTTTGCTTTATATAAATATGGTAAAATTACCGATTAAACCAGATATGACATATCAATACAGGACCTGTCGCATATTATTGTTTGCGAGAAGTGGTAGTGTGGATAGTTAATATACATTAAACAGGGGTCGGGCTTTAAATCAATGTAAACATGATCCGAGCTTACAATCAATTAACGGGACTCCCTCCCTTTTTCCGGTCAATACATGGGCATATATAAAAGGAAAAAAGTAGGTAAATAAACCGATGTTTTCTTGCCCCGCTTGCTCACTGACCTATAATAATACATAGCATACACTTGTACTTCATTTCATAATAACGTATATAAATTAACATAATTTAATCATAGAGCTAGTCTAGCAAGAGAAAAACAACGCATCCGGCTCGTGAAGTACGCATTGATTTCATTGCAAACTTGTTTCACTTGTATACAAATGAAGGGAGTTGAACTCTTCTTTATTACATACTATAAAAACAAAATATAATCATTAAAAGAGGAACATGTTTAAATTTAGAAAAGAAAATACGAAACCAGCTTTTCTTACGGCACTTCAATTTGATTTTCTCACAAAAAATGCTAAATCCCGAAATATCTATGGTTGCATTTTTATTGCACACCGTACACGATTTTTTTCTACATCGTCGCATTGTCATGAAGTTTCGATTGATGATGTAAGAATGTCTTTAAATGGCGAAGAAATCTATGTCGATACTTCGTCGTACAAAAAAAACATGCCGATGCATATATGTGTGTAATGGAGGTCAGTACCACATATATGACAACTGCTTACTAGCGTGTCTACCACAAAGGTTCCTCGTACGCATCTCATTTCTACTACGACTTCACGCCACGGTCATATGAATACTGCTTAACGATCTGGATGGTTTGAGTCGATGGTTTTCAATTGAGTTCAGACGTTACAAATACATTATACCAGTAAAACATTGACATGTGAAAAATAAACTCTCTTGTGCGAGAAAACGATCCATTAAATATGAACTGGCAGTTTATAGACACTTGTTTAAACGTGTTTTTCATATTGTTTGAAAGTTTTTTACATCATACAATTAATGACAACATAGACGGAGATGGATGGACAATTAGATTTAATATAACGTCAAAAAAGGGTTTCGCTTTTAAAACTATATCAAAAGAGCAGAACCTTACATCCTAATTGTCATTGGTGTTTGCAGTTTAAAATGTGTAAGCTAACTTTGATGAAACATATTTCTTACGTGTGTATAATTTTACACTTATGTTTCAAGTATTTTAAATGACTATTATGTATATGTTTATCTTAATTTACTCAAAAAGACTAAATGTGTGTTTAAATTCATTAAACAGTTTGAACAATACAAAACCTGAATAACGCCTCCATCCGCACATGTGATAGTATTGGCAGAAAATACGCTCTCGTCATAAAATCTTAATCTCAGGAACTAATAGGCCTTAGTGATTCTCGAGGGCGAGCAAACGTTTTGTGAAATATGACTTTGCAACTCGTAGGCGACGGTTTAATAGTGTTTGGCGTATTTTCTCTAAATTGTAATGGTATAAATTCTCCTAAAATCAATTCCAATGTATTGGAAGATAAATGGAACAATAGAAATTATATCATGTCATACAAAAGTGTTTCCTTTATAAACTAAAAATGAATATTAAATCCTTACTAGCAAATCAGTATGGACTTTTGCTTCTATAAACATAACGTTTGTAATATTAAAACATTTTTATATTAGTTTCGCTTATATCCAACATGAATATTTCGTAAAGTTCATGGTGCATTAAGTCACTAGCATTTGACCGCAGTGTGAGATATGTAGATTTCTCTCCATTTGATTCCGCCTTATTTACAATGCATCTCAGATTTATGCGCTCATCTTGACACGGACAGAATATGTTCAATTGAGTAATGTTATGGACACGCGTGATATATTGGTACCACGAGAAATATATATGCTTTAATCGGGGACGATTCGATACGATACATGCGCCTCCAACCGTTTTTATTTCTTCTCTAATCAAGGCTCATGTTTCGAAACTATTAATTATTCAGCTTCAAAGATGTCAAAATAAGACCCCACAAAATAACGAAATGCGTTCTCTGAGAAAAAGGCGTGAACTGAGAAGAAGACGAGAAAAAGAACAATCAAAGCTGGGAGTTGGGTTCACAAAAATATGTTATCAAATAGCACGAGTCATTTGAGAATCAAAATGTATCACACAATACATGCTTTTTGCATGTTACACAAGAAATGATTTACATTAGCTAAACAATTTAAAACCAATGTGAACCAAGCACAATCCCAACGATAAAAATCAATAATGACACTCTTCTTTTCAAAAGTCTGGGTAAATTCTTACAAAATACTAACGAAAACATTATAATCGGGGGTGACTTAAATACTGTTTTAGACACAATTTAGACATAGCCGAACCGATATATACAAACATTGTCGTTATAAAATATATACAATTATAGACGAAAATAATTTAATCGATGTTTGGAGAATGCATAACCCTAATAAATGTCAATTTACGTGGCACTACAACGGTAAACCGCCAATTTTAGCAGACTTGACTTTTGTCATATCACATATACATCATGTAATATAACAAAAAGCTGTCATATTCAAACAGGATGTAAAACAGATCAATCAAGTGTTATATTAAAAATGAATTTCATATAACAGAAACGGGGACCTGGTTACATTAAAATAAACAACGGCCTTTTGTTTAAAACAGAATATAAATCGATGATTAAAAAACATCGCAAGAAGTTTAAAACATCAGTAAGCATTCAAACGCAAATACTTAATGGGAATTGGGAAAAAGAAATATTAGAATTGTAACTATAAAATTTGCTAGTCAAAAGAAAAAGGAGATAATCAACAAGAAAAAGAACTAATTCAAGAAATAGAAGCTCTTGAACAAGACCTGATATGTAAAGATAATATAGACACAGAAGAATTATCAAACAAACACGTGTTATTGGATAATTTAAGAGACAAAAACATTAACGGTATATTACTGCGATCAAAAGCTATATAGGTCCAAATTAATGAAAAGTGCATTTTTTCGCAAACCTAGAAAAAAAGAAACGCAGAGACAAAAACCATTAAACCATTAAATGTATAAAAGTAAATGACACACATTTATAACAAATCAATAACAAATCAATAAGAAATATTAACAGAGGAAGTGAATCAATCCATTCATTTATCAAAAACCGCATAATAAAACATCAAATATTGATTTCTTTAACACACCGATAAAACGCCTTAGTGGAAACAATAAAAATATATGTGAAGGTATCTTAGCCGAAGAAGAATATTATGGTGCCTTAAAAGAAATGAAAAATGACAAGAGCACTGGCTCAGATGGATACACCGTAGAATTTTATAAAACCTTTTGGAATGACATTAAAAAAACTTTCATCAAATCAATAAACTATTCATTTATACACGGACATCTAACTGACTTTAAAAAACAAAGCATTATACCATTAATCCCTAAGCCTAACAAGGATACGACTATTTTAACAAATAGGCGACTAATATCACTACTTAATGTACACTATAAAATAGCTTCAAAAGCCATCGCTAATAGAAAAAAATATCTCTTAAATAATAGCACCATCACAAACAGGTTTCATGAAAGGGAGATATATTGGGGAGAATGTCAGACTAATTTTTGAAATTATCGAATACCTTGAAAATAAACTAATTTCCGGTCTTTTATTTTATTAAGATTTTGAAAAGGCATATGATACTTTAAATCATGAATTTATGTTCAAATGTTTTAAACATTTTAATTTCGGCGATGATCTTATTCGTTGGGTAAAGTACACATCTTTCATTTTAAGAAAACAACTGTTCCAAAACCATTAATCATAATTATGATTAAATAGATTATGATGCTTGCTTTTTCTATTATTGATAACATAATTTTCGTTAAAAAAAATTCTAGTCATCATCCACTTGTCGTTACTTTTATGTGCGTGGCTTTTACGAAAAGTTTAAAATTGAATGCTGTGAGCGTATTTTTGTACATGTAGTGTATAGATCTTCTCTATCACAACATAAGTCGTATTAATGCAAACATTAAGTAACAAAATCGTTATATGGTTATATCGTTTAAGCGAGTTTGCAATCGTTTATCAGAAGCCTGTCGGCAAAATGTTCTACATCGTAACTAGTTGCGGTAAGTTATTCTACAATTGCTTCACGAGTGATTAAGAAACAATGCGAACAAGCTCGGACGGACGCACTAATGCTTACCAGACTCTTTAGGATTAAGTACGGAAATAGAACATGAACAGAAGATTTCAAACGTCGCCGAGTTATCATCAATAGTATGTTATACGATATATATATATATATATATATATATATATATATATATATATATATATATATATATATATATATATATATATATATTTATGTATTTATATATACGTGTTAAAATACTGCGTATTTCGCATACACATATTAATTGATTTTCCCAAAGCGATACACGCTGTGAATACTCATTCAATTTTGAGCAATCATTCGAAAACAACATTTACAATAACCCATTTAGTGTCTGTATGGTAGTCAGTCGGAATATATGAATATATTAAATTTAATGTGTTTATTGGTTTGAATATTTATATAATTTATATTTTCAACACATTATGTTCATTTGCATTATTTTGCTTATATTTACATTAAAAGTTTTGTCCTTTAAAACTTGCTTAAATAGCTTACCCTGCTTTGTAACTGTTGCATGAAATGCATTATCCATAAATAGTAAAATACAAAAAAATATACGCATTGTATTGAAAAAGCAAAAATCTGTATGTTCATAAAGATATTAATGAATGTATCCGATGGCGGAAGCAAATACGTGAACTATGTAACAGTCACAACAAAAGAATAACTGTAGCAGTTGTTAAATATAAACAATCTTAAAAGAATGTGAAGGTCAGTAATCTATCAACTGAAAACCCGCACATATCACAAATTACATTCGGTCTCTTATTTCTGGTATTCTCAATGTCTAGTTCGTCCGATATATGACAACATAGTACGTTAAGGCATCAACTACTCATGAAATGACACTTAAAACATATTCGAACTGCGATAATCCATTTGATGAAAACACCACATGGACGTAATTGCGTACCCCAGCTGTGACTACTGGCGTATATGTCATAATATCAGACAGACAGACTGTTTTATTGACGTAAACTTTCACAAATAGTTAGTCATATATCAACATATCCTTATGTCAACGTTAACATAATTGCATTTAACTAAATATGATCTTGATCGCGCAAGGTTTATCACATACATAATAATACACTTTGAGTTATTTTACACAAATAACAAAATATGCAACTGTTATAAAGAGTTTTGTTCGACTAATAAATGATTAGTCATTTTTTGAATATATATATATATATGATGGATGTAATGAATTTAATTATTAAAATTGTACATAGAATTTAGAGGATGAAACCATAAACATAGTACAAGAGTTCACAAAAATGACAGAGGATGAAAACCATAAACAAATACAGTTATAATAACGTTAAACAAGAGGAGTTGGTAAGAAAAAACAACAACAACACAACACTTACAGAGGAAGGGGAATAGATCAATTCATATTTTGACAACTTTGTCCAGGATGAGTTATATTGGATCATGTGATAAGGCTCTACAAATATACTTGCTCAGGTTTTTCATTTGCTTTTTGTTTGACGTACCCATTGATTCAACAAATTTAAACATACTTGGTGTTCTATAGTAGGATGCTTTGATACTCTTTTCGCAGTGAATTGAAGGCTGGGCATATCATAATGAATATTGTTATGTCTACCTGTTTCAATTGCTAATTTATGGGACGAAAGTCGTAATTTTGAAAGGCAAAGTCGCAATTTCCTCGGCAAATAATCAAGATAAGGCTCGAATTCCAGCGTGCATTTTAATAATGTGTAGGTAACTAATGAGCTGCTATTATTAATTGAGTTGTACCAAGATTGTTTAAAAACATCTACAACAGTGGTCTTAATAACGATATGGAAGGTATCGAGATTGACAGAAGAGGGATTGAGCCAAACGTATGAAAACCCAAAATATTTCAGTAGTTTCTTCACATTTAAGGCCCAATTACTTTTACAAGTTTTCATACTTTTGAATCGTTCATACAATTTAGATATAATGATGTTATTTGATTTGATGAGTTTACACCAGAACTTTATTATACGAACTTTTATGTTTATGTAGAGTTAGATTCCTTCCTTGTTCGCCATATACTCCCATATTGCTGCTAGAAGATTTGATACCTAGGAGCAATTTACAAAATTTTAGATGTATTCGTTCTTAATTAATAAACTTGTCGAAACCCCAAATTTCGCACCCATAATTCAAAGTTGCACCAACGAATGCGTCAAAAAGTTGGAAAGAAATTATTGGTCTAATATCTAGATTTTTTAGATTATGCATTAAAACATTTGGGGCTTTGAGAACTTTTCCAGCGAGAGACTCAGCGTTAAGAGAAAACGAACCCGTTTAATTAAATACTGTTCCTAAATAGTTGAAGTCATCTACGATATCTAAATTTTCATCTTTAAATGACCACTTTTCATTATGAAAAGACGGTCCTCTTCTTCTAAAAGTCATTACCTTAGTTTTACTTCAAGACCCCAGAGATCAAAATATTCACTTAAGTGATTAATACTTTGTTGTAGGTCAGTTACAGACTTGCCGTAAATAAACCATATCATCAGCAAAAAGCATAAGTATGAATATCAAGTCATAATATGACAGTCCAGAATTGATGTATTTTTCTAAAAAATAGTTCATGGTCATCCAAAAATAAAGAAAATAGTATGGGCGATAATACCTCTCCCTGCTTGAGTCCAATCGCACAATTAAAGAAATCCAAGTATGAATTACACTTGTTTACGCAGCATTTAACTTTGGAATACATGTATTTCATGATTGTTAAACATTTACCGTTAATACATTCGTTGTAAAGCTAGATAGACGGAATCCAATGTACGTTTCATATCGACAAAACAACAATACAATCGTCCGTTAGTATTCACGATATTTTGAACAATAGCATTAAGTACAAATATTGCGTCACTAGTTGAGCGGTCTTTTCGGATGCCGAATTGTGCGTCACTTTAAGTGTCATTACTTTCAATCCAAATATTTAATCGACTATAAAGAATGCTCGTAAAAAGTTTAGACAGACAGCTCACTAGAGTTATGCCCCTATAATTACGCACGTCGTCCGGGTCATTCTTCTTAAAAACAGACACAATGAAACCTTTGGACCAATCTGTAGGCAATGACCTGAATTCAATATAGCATTAAATATCTTTAACAGATGTTGTGATAGTATATCAAAACTTTCGATGAAATATTCGTTTATCAAATAGTCAACGCCACACGATTTGTTGCGTTTGAGCCGATGAACTGCCTTCTCTACCCCTTCTATAGTAATTGGACAATCTAGCTCTTCAAATCTGCCGTTATTAGTGTTAAAATCATACAAATTGCAAAATTGTTCCGCTTTGGGTATTATTTACGCTTTTTAAATCGTTCTGGAGAGAGGGAAAATAATCATAAAAATTATCAACGGACAATGAGTCACTAATGTTTTTATTTTTGCTAAAAAGCTTCCAAAAATCTCTAGGCTTCGAGTGTTTAAGACTTACGATTTCTTTTAATCTTTTGTTTTTATATTTTTACGCTTCAATTTAACAGTACGTTTGTATATTGTTTTCTTATTTTTCATAATCAGTCTATCGCTATCTGATCTGCTTTTATTGTATTCCGCTAGAGATTTGAAATAGGCGGATTTTGCTAGGCGACACTCGTTATCAAACCATTTTACTCTTTTAAAGGTCGTATTTTTTAAGAGAAGATTGTCCACTTTAAACAGTGTTAGCAAATAAAGCCTCACCAGATTCGCTGAGTACTTTTGAGAATCTCGCCACGCAATATTCAATACTATCAACGTTATTACAATCGATATCATCGATAATACTGTTTAATATATGTAAATTTGAGATTATTTTTGTCGAAATTCGTCACGATTCTGATCCAAAAAGATAATGCGTGTTGTACTAGATTCACTAACACTTCTCGATATTGCAGTATTACACTTTATATTAAATAGTAGTGGACGATGATCTGACCATATTGAGTAAGAGTCAACATTAAAACGTGTTATAAGATTAAAGTTTTCTTCACGTAGTAACAAGTAGTCAATGACACTAGAACCACGTGAATTCATGCACGTAAAAGCTCCAAACTATCATTGTTGAATCTCGATTCGATTGAACATTAAAATAAGGTGTACGCCTCGACATGATACAATCTGCACAGCTTACATATGCTATCGGCACGTATGATTCTACGAGAGACTTATGTTCTTAAATAAGGAACGTCAAGAAGAGGAATACAACTCACATACTTAAAGAAAGGTTTACATTTAACTTAAGCAAACTACGTCTTTTGAACGATTTGCAAGGTCGGTCCGGACGCTGTGTTTCAGTATGACTTATGTCTTGTTTTAATGTTACGGTGCGAACATGCAGATATACTTTGTTTTATAATGACACTGTACTGTATTTATAAATGTTAGTCTTCTCGAAAATGCTTAGCATTTTAAAGAGAACAACATGCATCATCACATGATAGTTCACAATAGTGTACCCACACAAATGTTTCGATCACGGGAACATTTGTACCAGAAACCAATTTATGTTTTAAATAAGCTTGATACAAAAATGATTTAATATTTTACCTTCATTCACGGAGTTAAAATTATACTGTAGTATACCAGGTACACATTTATTGCTAATTTTAAAATATTTTATATGTACAGATTATGTAAGTTAATATATGATTATTTTTTTCTTAAATGAATTTTTATTGACGTTGTCTAAGCCATTTTCATGTATGAAATCGATAATACAGATGATACTTTTGTTTATCCTACAATGCTCGCAATACTCGCAATTTAAAATTGATACATTTAATACACTTATTTCTTTATGTTAAATATGAAAAGCGCGAGTAGAAACCATTCGTCTGCTTTTAATAATACGGAAGCGCGGTCTTCTTAGCAGTCAATTATATTAAATACATTTTTGTCAATTAATTTATTTTACTTTCTTTACAAGTTATAGCGACACTGATAACAATTCAAAGAAAGCATACAACATCGATTGTAAAGGTGTTTATTTTGTTAACAAATGTATTGTTTTTCTCTTTCGTCCTATTAATATGACTGGATCATTCAAACGATCATAAACATTGGTTTAGTGTCCAAAGATAATGCCAGGAGGTTTCTATTTTAGGACATTGTAGGAGTTAGATGGAATGATTACTGGCAATATATAACTCTGAAAGCAATGACGAAAAGATGCCTCACGGTTACGTTGTTTATATGCACGACAATACTAAATCCAACAATAGTATACACAGTACACTGTATAAATACTACAATAGTTCAGTTCCTTCTATATTTATGAAATCCTATGTTTAAAAGAAAATCAGATACACACAATAAAAGAATAGAAAATAGTATAAATATATAAAGATAACATTGATACTTATTTCTAAGATCCCAAAACGTATTACGGCGATACAATTTCGGGTTAATCAGTGCAAGAATGCCGTAACTAAGCTTTTGGAGTATTACAGTTTTATGAAACCTTTTTTTAGCATCCTGTGCTAGTCTTTGGATAACAACAGTTCTATGATAATTGTATCTAGCATACCGTGGTGTTAATATGTTATTTCATTTTTGTGGCTAGGATCACAGGTGGTTAGCGTGTGGCTATGATATTAATTAGTAAAAACATCATTTTGAATGATAAATAATCATATTATAACTAAAAATTAACTTTTCTGAAAAAAAAATCACTATCAAATATATATATAACAAGGTATGCAACTCAAAATCAGCCCAAAACGGGGTGCATCGCTTTGAACAGTCATATCTTCATCAATTGGCAGCGATTTTCACGATCTCGGTCTTATTCAACGCAGAAATGAATTTCCTTTCTGGAAATGTATATGTCTTGCAATATTTGTACAAATGCTGGGTCAACTTTTAAGAAATAACACGATACACAACTCGCATGACCCAATTGACAGTGATCATGCAGTCTTTATGAATGAAATCTCCAGTTGCAAAGACACACCTCCGCATTGGACCAATGAAATCACTCGTATGTTTAAAATGTCAGTTAGTTGAAATGTATGTAAACAAAGGTTTCAAACGGCGCTGGACAGTTAGTCTTGATGCATAATGTAACGACAAGAACGGTTATAATGTTTTTTCATACGTTTTATTGAATTATGGTATCGAACTACATTAACTTTGTAGGGAAGTTGCCCTTTACTCCGTGAAGATTTCAGTCTTAAAGACAGCATGATCACTGTCAACTGGGTCATGCGAGTTGTGTATCGTGTTATTTCTTAAAAGTTGACCCAGCATTTGTACAAATATTGCAAGACATATACATTTCCAGAAAGGAAATTCATTTTTGCGTTAAATAAGACCGAGATCGTGAAAATCGCTGCACAATTGATGAAGATATGGCTGTTCAAAGCGATGCACCCCGTTTTGGGCTGATTTTGAGTTGCATACCTTGTTATATATATATTTGATAGTGAAAAAAAAATTTCAGAAAAGTTATTTTTTCGTAATAATATGATTAGTTATCATTCAAAATGATGTTTTCACTAATTAATATCATAGCCACACGCTAACCACCTGTGGCTAGGATGTTTACCATCCTAAATAAAATCAACAATTCATTTTATCTAAATTATTAATATATCAGATCATCATGGCAACGAAGTTATGCGTTGCATAGTCTTTAAATTACGGTCTTGATACACTAGTGGAAACATAATATTAAACAAGCCATGCGAAATCTTATCTCTTTTAGACCCATTCCCACTATATAGTTTATGACGTAAGATCCTAAATGAAATATAATTGAAATTGATAAATTTAAACACATTCCTTGATGTATAAATTATGCATAATACATGCCTTATTCAAATATATAGAGAACCATTGTTAAAATAAAATTATAACTATGCATTACACGAAATATATCCCAATATGACATACCGTGTTTCACATATTGTATGTGAGAAGAGGTAGTGTGGATGATTGATGTACATTAAATCATAGGGGCAAGCATTCATCACTTGTAAAACGATTTAACATAGACTAGCCACATGTGTGTTTACATGTTATATAATAAAAACAAGAAATGTCCTGTTGAAACATAACATTAGGCTATGAAATTAATATTAAGCTGGTTCGCCTTATATAATGTACACAATGAACAAGTTGCTCGGCAGCATAATTGCTATGACAATATCTATTACTCACAATACGTGTTATTGCAAAACCTGTTTTCATGCAACATAAATAAAGAATTGTACACAAGTATACAATTACTATCTTAACGAGACTGTGTTTGCCTCATTACCACGTTGCATGCAGCAGGTTGTCTAACAATATTTGAAAACTTAAGTTGTAGCTATTGCAGAAATTGAAATAACAATGCAACAACATTTGTTTTAAATAAAATGCCATCTAAAATCGGAAATAAATTATCTCACAGTAACATCATGTCGTTGCATAAATTATTGTCAAACATATATGTCGAATTTGGGATAAGTCAGCTATGTACGGACAAATAAAAAACGCGTTCTTTTCAGCGCATGTTTTTAAACTCTAAGACTATTGCGAATAATATTTTTTGAGTTTTGATGTATGTAGGTACATTGTTTAGATTTCAGAATAATGTGACTTAGTTGTGACTTAGTTGATTACTCCACTCGCTCAATGGACACGAAATTCTCAGAAATAGTGTAAGACATCGGAAGTTATATAAATGTTTCTGCTTAAGGGTCGAATATGATTTATTCATCGCGTTCACATACACATAAAATGGCTCAATTTCAGATTTCGAGCAATGCTTAAGATCACAGTTTACAAGTGCTCGGGTGTCTGCGATCTTTTGAGGTAGGACATTGAAGGGACAACTGTTGTTATGTGTACCTGTCAATGGTTTAATATACCAAATTTACCGCAATGCAACATAAATAGTATTTACAGATAAAATGTCTTCAAACTTTTTTAACAGGGTATCCTAGACAAAAGATAAATATTTGAGTGTGCTCGTGTGTTTGTGTGTGTTTGCGTGTGAGAGAGAGGGTTGATACAATATGCGTCGAAGTGGTGTGCGGTAATATATTAAATATTTAAGAAATATGAAACAAGAGGGCCTGAAAGGCCCAAAGTCGCTCATCTGAGATAACAAGATATTATTGGGAAAAATCTTCTGACCAAGTTTCATGAAGATCGGAAAATAAATGTGGCCTCTAGAGTGATAACAAGGTTTTACTATAGCTATATAAGGAAAAATGCCCCGCCCCCTAGCAGGCATGTTTTTCAACCAACCGGCATCATTTTTGAACTCGTCCAAGACATAACCGGAATGAATCTTCTGACCAAGTTAACAAGATTTTACTATAGCCACGTAAGGAAAAATGCCCCGCCACTTGGAAGCCATGTTTTTCAAGCAAACATAACTATTTTCACATTCATCCAAGATATTATTGAGATCAATCTTCTGACCGAATTTCATGAAGATTGGACAATAAATGTGGCCTCTAAAGTGTTAACAATGTTTTACTATAGCCATATAAAGCCATTTATGGAAAAATGCCCCGCCCCCTGGTGGCCATGTTATTAAAGCAACCAAATCCATTTTCAAACTCATCCAAGATATCATTGGGACAAATCTTCTGACCAAGTTTCATGATGATCGGAAAATAAATGTGACCTCTAGAGTGTTAACAAGGTTTTACTATAGCCATATAAGGAAAAATGCCCCGCCTCCGTGGTGGCCATGTTTTTCAACAAACCGGCATCATTTTTGAACTCCTCCAAGATATTATTGGGATGAATCTTCTGACCGAGTTTCATGAAGATCGGACTATAAATAAGGCCTCTAGAGTGTTAACAAGATTTTACTATAGCCATTTATAGCCATATAAGGAAAAATGCCCCGCCCCTTGACAGCCATGTTTTTCAAGCAAACGTAACCATTTTCGAACTCATCCAATATATCAATAAGACAAATCTTCTGACCAAATTTCATGAAGATTGGAAAATAAATGTGGCCTCTAGAGTGTTAACAAGGTTTTACTATAGCCATATAAGGAAAAATGACCCGCCCCCTGGCGGCCATGTTTTTTAACCAACCAGCGTCATTTTCTAACTCGTCCAAGATATTATTAGGATGAATTTTCTGACCAAGTTTCATGAAGATTGGACAATAAATGTGGCCTCTAGAGTGTTAACAAGATTTTACTATAGCCATATATAGCCATATAAGGAAAAATGCCCCGCCCCTTGGAAGCCATGTTTTTCAAGCAAAGGTTACCATTTTTGAACTCATCCAAGATATCATTGGGACAAATCTTCTTAGCAAGTTTTATGAAGATCGGAAAATAAATGTGGCCTCTAGAGTGTTAACAAGGTTTTACTAAAGCCATATCAGGAAATATATAGAAAACTGCCCCTCACCCTGGCGGTCATGTTTTTTCACCGATCTAGACCATTTTAGAACTCGTCCGAGATATCAATAAAACCAATGTTTTGACCAAGTTTCATGATGATTGGACAAAAAATGTGACTTCTAGAGTGTTCACAAGGTTTCTCTATAGCCATATAAGAAATACTGCCACGCCCCCTGGTGGCCATGTTTATCAACGGACCGGAACCATTTTTAAACTCAACCAACATATCATTTAGACAAACATTTTGACAAAGGTACATAAAGATTGGGCATCAAATGTGACTTCTACAATGTTCACAATGATTTTCTTTTTTTTTGACATAGTGACCTAGTTTTGACCCAGCATGACCCAGTTTCAAACTCAGTCAAGGTATCAATGGGAAAAATGTTCTGACCAAGTTTCATGAAGATCGGACAATAAGTTTGGCCTCTAGAGTGTTCACAAGGCAAAATGTTGACGCCGCACGACGGACGAGGGACGACTGACGACGGGCGACGGACAAAAGGCGATCACAAAAGCTCACCATGAGCACGTTATGCTCAGGTGAGCTAAAAAGAAAATATTTCACAGTCCTGAGGTAAATAAAATGTGTAAAGGAAATTGACCAATTTAAGCATATAGCAAATACAATTTGCAACATGTTTGTCCTTAAAAATTACCATTACAAATTAGTAACACCTCCATACATTAGAAATCCTATTAAACATGTGGTTAGTGGTAACATGAATCATGAACCATTTTGTAAATAGTTTCAATAAGTCTATATTCACGCCAAACCTCAATCTTACCAAAACGCTGACATATCACTTAAACGTGTTAAATTTATATATTGTAAAGACCGTTACACACAGTCAGACACACACTTATACAATTGCACATCGTATTCATACTCAAATATACACGTTATTTGCTGTCACGTGAATGAGAATAAGAACATAACATCATATACAATACAAGTCAATTAAATTAAAATACAAAATATCACAAAATATGTTAAGAATACGTTAGTGCTATCGAGGGGTGTCTAAAATATATTAAACATTATTATTTATGATCTTATTTTTTATAACTAGAGCTTCTTTTATATATTTACATGCATCGGAAATTACTAATATCTCACAAGAAAATAGTAAATTGTGGAATGTATACACAGTTGGGTTAATATATTTTTCTTAAATCAGACTAACATCGGCATATATATATGAAATTGTATTCGTCTTCTAAATCAGTTTCATTACAACATAAACGTTAACGTTCATTTCGTGGAATGTTGTTTTGGGCATATCTGCCAGTTTGATTTCTTAACGGTCGTGCAGGGACTCTTATTGTGACAAAAAATGCAGACGTTTAGGAAGTTAGTCTAAATGTTTTAAATATCCAAAAGGCGTTTTAAAATTTTCATACATATCTAAGACAGGAGTAGTATTCTGTTTACTATACCAATCCCGTTTAAAAATGTCAACACGTCTACATTTGATCCCTCTAACTTAACTATTTACTTACACAACGTTTGGATTTGCAAATACATAACCAAATCCATAATTATCTAATGACGGTTATTATAACGATTTATTTAGAACGGTGATTGTGAACGATTGTATACGATAAACACACAACCTACACAAAAATTCAATAAATATAGAGTATTTATTAATGTTTAAAAATCCATTTCCAACTTAATGGGCGTTTTACTGCCACTTTTGGATTCTTATATTGTGCATACACTCTTCTTTGAAGACTTTAATCTTCGAAAATGTAGTTATCCCCACGTTTTTCGGAGAAAAAGTGGGGATATTGTGGTGATGTGCGTCTGTCCGTCCGTCCGTCCTGGCCACCTGCTCCTCCTACACTATTAGCACAAGAACCTTGAAACTTACAAACATAGTAGCTATGAGCATATGTGCGACGGTGATAGTGACGGAATTTTGATCTGACCCCTGGGTCAAAAGTTATGGGGGTTGGGGCGGGGCTGGGTCAGAGATTTTCACTCATGTTTTTGTGTTATTTTACATTATTTCTTCATTTCTGCACCGATTTACTTCAAATTGATATTGAGCATCTCTTATGACAATACGGTCAATCTCAACTATGCATGGCCCCATTACCAATCCTGCGGCGTCCCGGTCACATAGGCCACGCCCACCAAAAATTGCCTTTTACTATAATTTCTTCATTTCTTCACCGATTCACTTCAAATTGATACTGAACCTCTCTTATGACAATACGGTCAATCTCAGCTATGCATGGCCCCATTACCAACCCTAGGGCACCCCGCCCACATAGGCCACGCCCACATAGGCCACGCTCACTCAAAATTGCCTTTTACTATAATTTCTTCATTTCTACACCGATTCACTTTAAATTGATACTGAACCTCTCTTAAGACAATACGGTCAATCTCAGCTATGATGGCCCCATTACCAACCCTGGGGCGTCCCGCCCACATAGGCCACGCCCACATAGGCCACGCCCACCCTAAATTGCCTTTTACTACAATTTCTTCATTTCTACACCGATTCACTTCAAATTGATACTGAACCTCTCTTATGACAATACAATTAATCTCAACTATGCATGGCCCCATTACCAACCCTGGGGCGCCCCGCCCACATAGGCCACGCCCACCCAAAATTGCCTTTTACTATAATTTCTTCATTTCTACACCGATTCACTTCAAATTGATACTGAACCTCTTTTATAACAATACGGTCAATCTCAACTATGTATGGCCCCATTACCAACCCTGGGGCGCCCCGCCCATAATAGGCCACACCCACCCAAAATTGTCTTTTACTATAATTTCTTCATTTCTACACCGATTCACTCCTAATTGATACTGAACTGCTCTTATGACAATACGGTCAATCTAAACTATGCATGACCCCATTACCAACCCTTGGGCGCCCCTGGGTCAAACATGCGGCGTGGGGATACGCGTCGGCCTCTGCCGCGCCATTTCTAGTTTTGTTTAATTTTAGTTCCATTTTCCGAATACGATATTCGAATTGAACAAAAACATCATGTTCGTTCCGTTAAGCAGTCTTACATATTAAGGTTAATCTTCGTCTCTTTCGAATTATGGTACAAAAGACTTCCTTACATAATACTTTATATGGATTTTGATTTCGTTTGGTATAGCAATTGTCAATTTTGTGTTTCATTTATGAATCTGCTAACAACTGACATGTTTACTTCGAATTTACGATAAACTATAATATTAACAACATGCATAGCATGTACGCATTTTATTAAGTAAAATCTCCGACAAACACTGCTGAGAGTTAAACACATATCCGTCAAATAAACTGTATTACGCTTATGAAAATCAATCTCCACGCAGAGTTGTCGTTCCTTGCACTCACATACAATCTCTGCCAACACAAGAAAATCCAACCAGATTGGGTAGGATGTAAAAAAAAATTGTTAAAGTATTATATTATAAAAAGTAGTATCATTTTCTTTTATATTTTGAGTATATTGTATTAGTTTAGGTCAAAAGTTAAAAAAATAATTACCTAAATTTAAAAAGTAATAATAACGAAGAGAAAAAAAATCAATTTCTTATGTGTTTGTAAACATGTAGTTTAACTCGGAAATAACGAAAGCTTTTCTTGAATTTGACCCGTCCATTATGCCAAAAGCGAAACAGATTGAGTGTTTAGAACATTTTTTATCAGGGAAAGACATAATTACCAACCTTCCTGTAGGTTATGGGAAGATTATGATATATCAAATATTGCCAAAGTTGTTATCGATTGTGAAAGAAGATAGATCTACACTGCAAAAAGCGACAATATTAGTCCTCTCTCCTTTAACACTCATTCAAAATGAACACTAAAAACAATGAAACTCTAAAAACGCATGATGTAAAGGGTTGTCGGCTCTTAAGGCCCCAAGCTCTTTCGGCCCCGTTTTATTCAGGCTTATTCGGCCCCAATTTCAGGCTCATTCGGCCCAACTACCAGGTTGTTTTGGCCCCAGTTTTATTTTGAATAAAACATTGCAAATATGTTGGTCGATACTTTTTAAAACTTTGGATTATTGTTTATTACAGTATTATATTACATACACTGTATCTTTATTGAAGATTCTTCCATTTAAAAAAAAGATTCTCTAGTCTTTTGCTTCAGGTATGTCGTCGTCAAAATGAGGCGTTATTATAATTAAAATTGTTTTGAGGCGTTAATAAAGACTACACCCACGATTCTTTGACGGCTTTGAAAATAAAACAAACTATAAATTTATCGTAAATGCCTACAACTTGTTCGCAAATTTCGTCATAAATTACGTTACAAAATAAGGGAAGCTTTACATAACATAATTAATTTATTAATTGACACAAATGAACGAATCTGTTATTATTTCATAGACAATAATCAATTTATTTTTATAAGCACATAATATATTTGATTCAGCTATGCTGGTTCCCGTCAAATCTCTGCACGGAGGTTGTATGAAAATGCCTGATCAGTCAACAATCGGTTCGATAACTATACATTATTATTGAAGGTAAATCAAACATAAACTTATGCACTCAGGATAAAGGCCAAACACACGAGTAATTGTGTAACAATGGTGCTGTGAATTTTGCAATTTTGCAGTTGGCTTTTATCAGGTTTTAACCACGCTGACGGATAAATTAGTGTTTATACGATCGCGTACATATATACAGGAAGTGAAACTATAGTTGCATGATCTGGATAGAAAATGACAATGAGATCCTTTATTCATGGCAAGAGACAAATAGTCCAGCAATAAAAGAGTATTATAAAAACAAACATATTAAAGCCTAGTGCTAGGTAAAAAGCTAATGCATAAGCGTAAAATATATATTCCAAGTTATCCTCTGCAGTTTGCACAGTCTTAACAGGAACGGAACTTCATCACCTTGTGAATTGTTCGTTCAGAGGAAGTCTCTTCTAAATGAAAATGCAGTCTTGGTGGAAAATGTCGTCCCAGACGAGACTTTACGCACGTAAACATTTTCTCATAAACAGTTCAAAACACAGTTACTCCGACAATTTTCCTAAACTCCTAAAAATCATTTTGCATGAATATGTATGGAATATCTGTTGGCAAAGGCGTAATAGTAAATTATTTCTTATTCAGTATGTTGTGCTAATAATTCCCTGCATTGTGAAATTTAAAGTTGCATGTATGAATGGACCACATCAGCATGTGCAGCCACATAGCCTGGTCACAAGCTTCCCTGTCTGCTTTTGAGACAACGAAACCTTGCGTGACTTTACAGCGGACAGCGTAGCTCCTACGCGGGCTTTATATAGTATAAGACCCATTTCAGATGATGGGAGTAAATATATCTTCCCAAAATGATTATTATTATCCATGTTATTAGTTATTATTTTATTTCAAGAACATGTGCACTTATTTATATCGATAAGCGGGTTTTCTCGTATAGAAATCAAGAACTGCTGTTTGTTAATTTTGCTATCGCTCGACGCTAGAAATAGCTTATCGGGAGATGTAATCCGATAAAAAAAAGCTTCAAATAAGGTCATTAAGTACATGAACAATTATTTTAAAAAGGAATTTTTAACTTACTCATCAAGATGACTAATTTGTTATCTAGCTCATTTTATAACATGTTTTTAATATTGATCACAACTAAACGTACATTCGCACATAATAATAAGTAAGGTGCGAATTTTTCCAAGCCATAATTAATATATTATTATAGTTATGCTGTATATTAAATTTTCAATATAATGCGTGTGAACCTGACATCAACAATAAGGATTGCTGTTATATTGACTACCGGCAGGCATATGACGTCATCAATCGATGTCAATTATGGAGTAAAATGATTATTGTGGGCATTGATGGGCAACTGTTAACACTTATTTGGTCAATGTACGATGAAGTAAAATTACAAGTCAAACACATAGGTAACTTATTCGACTTACTCAGTAGTAACGTCGGCCTATTTCAGGGGGAGATAACGTCGCCCATATTGTTATCTCTCTTTATTAACGACATTGAATTCGATCTGCAAAATGGAATAAACCCCGGAATTACACTAGATAAAATATTGATATATCTATAATTATTCGCTCACAACGCAGCTGTATTTTTTGGAACCCATTGGGTTTTCAAGAATAATTAAACAATTTAGAAACCTACTGCGATAAGTGGAATTTAACGGATAACATTGAAAAAACTAAGTTCATGGTATTCCGAAAAGGTATTACTATTAGTACAACATTGAAATGGACATATAAAGATCAATAACTAGAATATTTTAGCAATTTAAATTACACTTGAATTGTCATGTCAAGCGGTGGATCATTTGTTCTCGCAACAAATACAATGTATGGTTAAGATCTAAAAGCGATGCATTCTTTGTTCACACTAACAAAAGATATGAACGTACCTAAAAATGTCATGTTAATTGTATCTAACGCATATGTATCATCAATTTTAAACTATAACTGTGAGGTTTGGGGATTTATCAAATCGTACAATATTTAAATCGTAAATTTTGTAAAGAAAATTAAATGTGAAGATGTCAACAAACTCATGATCGCTATATGCCGAAGTTGGTCGATTCCCCTTGTATTTTTACAGAAATGTCAGGATCGTTAAATGCTTTTCGAAATATTATACTGATAAGCAGGGTAATTGTGTTCTAAAACACATTGTTCTAGCACAGAGATTAGAAATTGAACGAAAAAGTAACACAAAAAATTGGTCATCATAAGTACGGGACATTCTTAACCAAACCGGTTTTAACGATGTATGGCTATTCCCCGAATCAGTGAACTCTAATCAATTAATCCCGTTACTTAAAAACAGATTACGAGACCAGTATAACACTAACTGGAATACTAGTGAAACATCATCTAGTTCAATGATTTTATATAAGTAATTAAAACCCGTATTCGAAAGCTCGGCTTATCTTGTTGAAAATAAAACATAAACATAGGCACATTATTACTAATTTACGTTTGCCGTCTCACAAATCATTTATTAAAACGAGTAGACACCAGACTTTGTTAGATTTCAACGTAAATGTGTTTAATGCAACCAAAATTATATCGAGGATGAATATCACTTTGTTCTTAATTTCCTTACTATGCCGATGTTAGGAATTCATTAATTCTAAAGTATTATAGATCTCGCCCAAATATGTTCAAGTTAATCGAACTACTTAATGGTTCATGGAAAAATGTATTAAGATGACTAGCCATGTTTTGTTTTGTATGAGGCTTTGAAATGTGAGAAATTGTCTTATATATGCAGTATACATTATATATCTTTCACAAGGCTAATAAGCTTTGGATTATGTAATACTTGTTGCAACCATTAACAAAGTGTTTACATTATGTGGTCACTAAGTATTTACCTCTTTCATGTGACATTTTCATTAAAACATGTATTGTATTCCTTTTTTAATCGATTTTTCTTCGAAATGATGTATGTTTTGTATATAATCTGTTCTGATTAATTCCTTGTAGTTTTGTTTTATTTCCTGTGGGTCGGACACGATCATCGTGTGTAATATTTTATATTAAAGTAATCACAGACAGAAATTAAGTTCGTTTATACAATGCATAGCATATCATATGCGTTCAAAGAATTAAATGGCAAAATGAAAATAAACAAAAAGTGTGTTTCTATCAAAGAATCATATATGAATGGAATAATTTACCTTACGAAGTAGAGTCTGAAAATTCATTAAATATTTTCAAAAACAGACTCGACAAACTGTGGGATAATGATGCTCGGTACATGTTCTAACCAGTGTTATATCTCAATGGAGGTATTGGATGTACCAAATATCACAATATCTTTTTTAATGAGAAAAGTATATTAAAAACTGTCTATTTAATACGTTCTCTGATTTTCTCATTAACATCCTATTTCACTTCATAGAACTCATAAATTACAAAAACAAAATTTGCATGATTTAATTGACACAAATTCTTCAATTCAATTAAAGGTTCCATTGTCTCTGGCAATGAACCCATTAATCATGTTTATATTGCTGTTTTTCAAACGAACACACACTATTATATTGACTCTTTTCTTTTTTATATAGATAAGTATATGCTTTAATTAGAACCGGTTAAAAGCTGATGATAAACGAACTTGAACAAATGATAAGAAGAAAGTGCATTAACCAAGCCTCAAGCCTCAGAAAGTCAAATTGCATGACGAATTTACATCATATCATATGCGCTGTTTGTACATATTTGATAATGAGACGCATGGTCGCTTTTTTATTTCGTCAACCAATATGATTTCACGGGTCAAAGTCGACTTATAGGAAGGAAACTTTGTAATTATACAAGTCATTTTGGTACAGACAAATCTATGTTTACTTTTATTTAACGTTCCTTCTTCACACGTAATTGAGACGAAATTATTTGCATCTGTCTCTCCGTTGATGATCCAATGTCAGCGCACTAATAATCAATTCGATAATTAGTGGCAGACGTCCGATGAAACAAATTACATAATGTATAAAAGTACTCATATATACTTAACGTTATCAATGTTTATACCCACATGCAGCTGGAATTTGTGTCTTTATATGCTTTGTTTTCGTCCGTATAACACACCATCACACGTTTGTTTTCATAAACGTTTGTGACAAAATACACATTAGGTTTAAACACGTGTAAGGCTTTGGGTGACACCGACTTGCGTATGCTTGTACATTATTCACATCAGTTATATGCCCGCAACATCAATATTTGTTGTTGTGTTTGATTTTCTGAGAGATATTTTTAAAGGCGTAAATTGGTTTTATCGCCTAAACTTTGTTATCATTTAGATATACTGTATTTCTCTCTATTTGAAGATTTGTTTTTTAAATATCGATACAAAAAAACAGAAAATGTATCTTACTTGATTATAAAGGACACGGAGACGACTAACACCTTGTTATTGAGCACGCTAGTTTGCGTTATTCATCAATGTCTGTCGAGTTAATGTAGTGCCCAATTACTCCTTGCAACTTGCTTGTCGTTTCAAATTGACCAATTCATTTTCATCGGTCAGCTGAAAAAGCCACGGGTTACATTCCAACCTCAAATTTATATGATCAAATTAAATTTAAGGCAGAGTTTCTGTGCGTTGCGTAATTATATATATCATCTCAAAGTTTGCATGCACACACAATGATTTATTCTTCTGACGACATAGTAAAATATATTTTGAATTTTCTTGGGACCTCTTAGGGGAATTTAAATAAAAGATTTCAATTTTCTTTGGTTTATAGTAGTCTTCACTGGCATGTTTTCATTTTTATTTGCTGTGCTGTTGTCCATGACAAATTGCACTACGTTAACGTTTTCGTGAAAATAGTCATGTAACAAGAATGTTTTTCATTCGAAATAATTTTAAGTAAAATGGGTATACCGTTTTTCGCTCAGTTATGTGTTCGATTTCTGCTTCTCTTCAAAGACATACATATGTTTTCTTATGTTACAAAGAAAAATTCGACACCGCTATACATATGTTCATCTGGACCAGAGCCTTAAATCACAAACGAAACCATATATTGAATAAACATCGAGGCTTATTTTGATCCTGTACGTGTCACTGTTCTCAACCAATAATTGTTATATCAGATAGTCTCCCGCGTCTTTTGTATGAGTATATATATCATTTAAGTCTAATTGCGAACGCGTTGTAATCTGCTTTTGTTTAATACGAAATATTAAATATTAAACAATAAAGCCGATCGTGACATAAATTAAAATAAAAAAATCATATTCAGCGAGTTTTTTTAAAGTGCAAGGCACACAGGAACAACTATAAATCGTGTATACAAGCATGTTGCAAAGTTACAACACTTCAAAATAGCTATTCAGTTACAGACGGAATCTAGAAGTTAACGCGCAAACTTGGCCAAACATACATACATAATATATCAAGATAACCAAATATTCAATTTTATGAACTCTTCCCCACACTATGTTTATAACTATTTAACAATATTTAATCTAATATCAAACAATGCACAAGCCTTAAATAATATTGATTTGATTTGTATATTGATTCAATTAATTCAATAACTATAAAGCTCAACAAACTAAGATACCATTTAGAAAGATCTTAACTATTGATTATAATCAAACTGTAAAAGCCCCAACATTTCGGAATATTAGTCATTCTGGTGCCTTCTTCATGTTATATTTTGTTCAAATATTATTAAATAAAACATTATAGACTTAAGGCAAACCACATGCAATTGATTTGCTCATAACATCACATTTTGGTTTCAAAGCTGCGTGCACAGTTGCTTTATGATTAGCTATTATAATGGCTAAATCAAAGTTTCCATACAATACATTTTCTGAAACATCATTATGTCACATAAAGACCGTTTTCGTTGTCTTTAAACATCATAGGTTTACGTCATGGATTCTGATTTACTTTTAACAAAAGTATACTTATATTGTTCATTTAATTGTATTTTATCTTGTTCTTTTCTATGGTTTCTTCAATATGATTTTGAATTATGCAAACTAGAAGACGTACATCAAGTTACTAACAAATTATTTCATGTCATGCCTAGTTATAGTATTATATGAGACAATAAATGAAGATCCATATAGAAGAAATATGTTGAAACACAAAAAAGCAACTGTACCCAATTGTATTTATAAATATGTGTTTACGAGTAGGGCAACTATGATATGTAGTAACAACATATGTATATTAATATCGGTAACGACGATGAAACGCGCAATGTATCTGACTTTGTCTTCTATTATTGATAAGATAAACACAAATGGCGAACTCACCGAGTGCTACATATTAATATCCGAGTCGTGCAAACGTTGATTGAACTCGGACAGCTTCCCTATTTAAAACACTAATGAACATTTAAAACAGAGAACACTTGCAAAAAAGAATTCCCAATTAGGAAAATGCGGATCTACTTCTACCTGTAAAGTTAACTTTACAATTATTATAATGCTTTTGTTTTATACGTAATATTTAAAAAGTTTTTCTATATTTGTAAATTATTCATAAATTTATACGTCATCATAATGTAAAGCAACGGATCAACATTTATAACGAAAATTAGCAGCGTAACATTTATTTGTTTCGACTGGGATTATTAAATCAATTCATAAAGTGGTAAACCACCGGGACTCTTATACATTCGTACATCATAGCTGTCAATAGTATTCATATTAATTCTGATTTCCATAAAAATGAGTTGACAGTTTTTTATTTAATATTGAATTGTACATTAACGGCAATGAAATTGACAGATTGAATACCCAAGTATAATGAAAAGCATGCATCAATTGTGTATATGAGTTCTATTAAATCTTTTGCTGGAGTGTTGTGACAACCGAGCCACTTATACATGCGTATATAATAGCTGGCAAATGTACTTAAGTGTTTTTCCCAGACGTTTTTAGCGTGGCGCTGCGCCATGCCCTTTTTTTGTAGCGCCACGCTGCCCCTTTCTAAGTCATTTAGCACCACGCTGCCCTTTCAAAGGCAGCCGCCCTGCCCTTTCATGACATGAGCACCCGCTGTTTTCCGCGCCCTTATTGATAACATCTTTGAATAGCCCTTTGTCCAAACTACTTTGCCGACTAGTATCAGAGTATGGCCCCAAGGCCGCGAAGATTCGCTCGGTTATGAATTAGTCATGCGTGAATAACCCCGTGTCAATATTTATCGATAATTTCAGTTACTTATACAAAGTACACTAAATGGTCGGTAATGTGTACTCGTCCACGATAAAATCGTGGACAGTTACTTCGGAGACTTCTATTGAAAACCTTGATTGTCCTCGTTGAAAATGTGCATTTCATGCATAATACTGTAATATCAAAACATTTATTTTAGATTTAGATAATTAATAATCGACAGAATTACTGTAACGTTTTCTAATTAAACGAAATGCGAATCGCGTATAAGGCGGACATATTATACGAGTTTACGTTACTATGCGCACCTGTCGCTTATCATTTTAACAAGATGGCGGACAATACAGCAAATAAATTGTGACTCTCGGCAAAAATAGCAAATAACGATCGAATTAACGACGGAGATCACACATTTAGAAGGGATTAATGAAATGCATGAGATAACGAACGATGCGTTAAACGTTAAACACAACGACAGCATATTTATTAGTAATTTGTTCAGTTGATGTATGTCACGGAAACGAGTGTTTGAAAATTGTTAGCGTTCAGTTTACTCATTTTACTCGCAAAACTTCTTACAAGATTATCGTAAGAAAATGGAATAAGACAAACTTGGTTTCATTTATATGTTAGTGGATCTGTGTATAATCAGATTCATATGCATATATTGCTTTATTATGTTTGTCATTCTGTACAGTTTACTGCAACAGCATCCAACTTAAATGAAGACATAGCATGGTAAATGTATTAAAATTAATTAAAGTAAGTAAAATACACCAATTACCATTAAATGTGATTGTTTATATTTTTATGTTTCTCTCAAAACCACTTATTCACGGAACGTTTTTGCCCTTTTTACCTAAACTGCGCGTTAAAATGCCCTTTTTTAAAGTAATGCGCCATGCCCCTTTTACCTCCTGGGAAAAACACTATACAGTACTTATATAAATATTGACATCAAACAAAAATGACAAGTATTTGGTTTACATGTATACTTATGCTACATCTTTTATGAATATAAGTTCTTACTTTAATCAAGAGCCGATAGTTATAATATAATAGTATATGAATGATTATGCCATTTACCGTCATCGCATATTTTGTAGAGACAAAACCAAGACAACCATTGGGTAACTTTTATTATAAAATATTACATTGTATTTGTATACAAGAGTTCAGCTATATTCGAAGGATAAAAACTTTGAAATTATATTATTCGAAGACTTCGTACAAAATACAATAACATCATCCACCTCAAATTATTATTATTATTATTTATTATCTATTTTTTATTAGTGTTATTTATCAAAAAGACAGGATTTAATTGGAATCAAGTAGAAGTCTTTGTAATGAATTATATTATTGTGTCGTCGTTCTGGGTAATTGTGTCGTGGTTAAGAGTTACGCGATAATTACAGTTACGAATATGATTGTTGTATTGTGATTGCCAACGCCTGTTTTCTACATCCAGTGTGTGTAATTGCCTTCACACAGAACCAATTTGTAATTTAAAGTGCCATAACATGGCACAAATGTTTAAAAAGAATAATGTGCATCTTACTAGTCTACATTAGTATATATAACATGAACACATAGTTATATAAATGTTATGATATTTATGTGAGCCACAGATTAAATCTCTTTAATAGACTTATAACACCAATTTTGGACTATGGCAGTGATGTGTGGGGCTTTGTTAAATGTCCGCTGAGTGTGTTCAAAATTATTTTTTAAACAAACCTCGTTGTAAAAAGATGTACACATAATGACTTTGTATATTGCGAACTTGGTTGTCCTATTGTTCAACCTGCCAGATATATTAAAATTATTAAATATTGGATTAAGTTGATAAGCCTCAGAAAACAATTTTACTAAAACAAGTTTATTTAATATTGGTTAATGATTGCAAGATTCTTCCTGATACAATCAACTGGTGTTAATTACTTAAGTTTTTCAAAATTAAGGTGCTCGTCACAAAGATTGTTTAAAGAAAGTGAAAGACGGACCAACCTTCTCCCGTTCCTATAGGCGAATTAAAGTGTAATGTGTAATGTATTAGAAGATGAATTTCACTTTGTTTTATAGTGGAGCATGCATTCAAAATTAAGATCTCAGTATATGTCATTGTATCACAGACGCCGACCCTACATACACACATTTATTGTATTGCTAACAACTGAAAATTAAACGTTGCCACACAAACTATGTTGTTACATGTGCAAATCATTTTAAATATGGGTATAAATACATATGCATGTGTCAAACGGTCGCTTTAAATTTACCGACAAAACTGTATTTGAATGTTGTTGATTTTTGTGTTGTTGCTTAGATGAGTTTTTATCATTATATTTTAAATAAAGGGTATGTTAAAGTATCATGCCTGTTCCTAAATACTTCTACGACAACACGGCTGTATTTACTTAGTTTAATAATAAACTAATTTCCTTTGTTAGCACTGAATGTTTGCGTTGTCCCATTGGATTTTGACCGTCTGGATGTATTGTTCAGTAAACTTGAAACTTGAACGTTATTATTTTATTTTATTTATGCATTATTAGATTGTGCATTTGGTATGGCGTAGATAAAAGTTGAAAAGAAGGAAATATTCGTCGATCTTGGTGGCTTGTATAATCAAAAAGATTGACACTACCTTATTGCTTCAAATCTTCCTGGGGTTAGAATTACAGCTGAATTTTAGATAAAGAAATTTTAAGGAAATAGGTGTTGTTAAGAACATGAAATGAATATATAAAAGCAATAGAAATAAATAACACCTTTTAAAGACTATTTCATTCAATTAGCATGGTTTTTATCGTCTGATAACGAAGTTTTAAGCTTGTACCAGATGCGTTGTTTCAGTTATTACATGTACTGTAAGTCGATGTGTGTCATCAATGAGTCTTTATTATAGCTTTGTGTTTTATGAAACCATTTGCTTGTACAGTTTTAATAAATAGTGAATCTGAAACGTTGATGGCTTATCGAAGAATATTATGAAAAAAATGTATGAGGTGTTGATGAAATGATTACGTTAATCGTTGCGTCGTTTCCCTTTTTGAACAGATAACAGTACATGTTTACAATTAAAAAGAGTTGTACTTGTTAAGTAGTATTGAAGCAGTTCACAAGAAAGTATTAAAGTAAACTAAGTACTCAATCAAAATATAGCTTCAAAAGTAATAGTGATATTAACTGTATGAGTCTTAAACAAATAGATTAAGTGCAATTAATTGTGAAAAAGATGTAATTAAATTATATTTATTTACTTTTGGAATTTTTAAATAATGGTGCCAATTTGAGAAGACAATCTATTTACACAGTACATGAAATATTTTATAACTCTAATTAAAGGCAAATAATAAGAATGGTTACAAACATAGGTTTGGTTTTAATTAAATGTATGCCGGCATGTGCGAAATTAATTAATGTCGGTCGTTTGTTGGCGTTAATACAAGACGGTCTGTAAATATCAAAACTCTTAAACATGTTTTTAATTTCATTTTAACTACGTTGACTCATGTTCCTTACAATTGACGTCGCGATACAATTAACCACGTTGTCCAATTATCGCGATGTAATATTTTCCGTCTGTTCCAGAATACGAACAACATATGATCCATATTATTAACATTATTGGAAGTTTCACAGTCTAAACTGTTAAGTAAATACAATGTACCAAAGAAATGACTGGTCACGATTTCCACCAATACAATAACGAAACGATTTATACAACGCATAATTGAAAAATATACCTAACAAAACAAATGCGATAGGTCAAAGGGTAGAAAATGGTAACGTTGGACATATTGTTATTAGTAAAATACGTTTGTCCTATGAAGTAACGAAGATGTCATTGTTGATATGGCTAAATACAAGGTTTTACAATAACAGCCTGTATCGATCTCTTTCGTATCTGGTTAGCAAGTTGTCAAGTTTTTTACTATTTTCTTTTTTACTTAGTACATATTACATGAGCATCTCGTATATTGGTAACAATAAATTACAATAAAATTAATGTACTTATACGCGGAATAATAAGTATTTGATTAGTAAATGAAAACATACAACTATGTTTTTTGTGTGCTAATTCCAAAAGTAAGAAGTATATATTCGTCATCAATACTACCATTGTATAAGATACAGATGAGCTTAATATCACGATGTTTGTTATGCCGCCGAAGTGTCAAATCGCTAATTATAGTAGGCATACTGGTGACGGCTGATCTAAAATATTCATTACCCCTAGCCTGTGCTTTTTCATCATCTTCGTTTCGGAGATATGAACAAAGCTTGCAAATCGTATTAACGTGGGCGGAAACATTGACATGGACTGCTTACATGTGCGTTACCGTAAACATAGATAGTAGACGCTTATTCGTTTTCATGCCGAGTTATTTCCCCGACATTGTGTACACACCGGTCTAACTGACCTGTGTACTAACGCGAAAGGAATTGTGGGTAGCACTTCTTTTACGAGTGAAAAGTGAAAGCGAAAGTAAGTGAGGTAATCGTGCTTCTGATAATCGTTATCAGTCTTAATAGAGATTCAAAATCACATTTAAACATAATTAAATAACATTTCTTTAAACAATATTTCGTTCTTAACACTCAATAAAAAGCGATTTTCATTCATTATTACCATTTTCATTCCTACGCAGAACTTCTTTGGCGGAAGCATAATTCCCCAAACCAGGGGAATGTGATGCGTCTTAGTATAGAGGTGACAATAGCGTAGTGACGTCACTATCTATGCATAGAATGATTTCCCCGAGTGAACCAATACCGATCCAGAGCGCATCGGGCTAAGCCTGCCGCCTATAACAACGACCACTTTGTTCTTCTGATTAGTGTAACGCTAGGCTCTCAAAGATAAACCCATTCTTTATTTTAATTTCCTGTATCAGTAAATTTCAATTTGTGCTTCAGATTTCATTGCAATATTTATATGAAGGTGGAAACATTTTGTTCTAGCAAACAATACATATAAACAATGTTTTTTTGTGCAATTTCGGAACTTAAAATGAAACGCATTTTTATCTTGGTGATAACGAACGCGTTAATTTGGAACCTATTTCTCTTAGGTAAGGTATATTAATGTTGTGATTATGTAATTAATGATATATTACATTATATATAATATATATTATCTTTTTAGTTTGTAACACTAATATAATGCTCTGTATCATAAACATTTATACAACATCATAAAACTGTCGAGTGGTAAAAAGCTCGTTGGGAATATACACATTAGTGAATGTTGTTTTAAGATTATTATATAATCTCTTAAAACGTAATTGTATCTGTGAAATTAATTTGATTGTTTGTCGATTGTAGTCACACAGTTTAATTTTGCTAGATATACAAGAAATTTTTATTTCGAATCGGTCCATTTTTAGTATCTCATAAATACAATTATACAAACCTTTATGCAAATGATACACAATTTATGTTTATTCCAAAAGAGTTTAATAAAGCTTAAAATATACATTGGGCTATACAAATCCACAAAATATCTTTATAGCGCCAAATGAAATAAATGGTTCCAACGGTGCTTTGTTCACACGGTCACCCATGCCTAGCACTTGGTTTATCGCATGTAGACATTTATATTAAAGGGGCCTTTTCACGTTTTGGTAAATTGACAAAATAAAAAAAAAAGTTGTTTCAGATTCGCAAATTTTTCGATTATTGTATGATATTTGTGAGGAAACAGTTATTCTGAACATTCGCCATGCGCTGAAAAAAAAGCCATTTTTGTATGCACCTTTTGACGATTTAAAAACCTGAAAATTATAAAGCGTTTCAACGCAAAATGATTGAATAATCTGGAGAGTTCTGTTGTTGTTATATTTTATGAAACTACGAGGATTAATTATATAATGTAAAATACATCATACATTGTATGAGCACGGATGGCAGAGTGGTCAATGTGGTTGACTTTTACTCCAGGACTTCAGGGGTCAGTGGTTCGAGCCCTTTTGAGGGTAACATTTTTCCTTTATAAATTTTATTCTAGATTTTTTTCTGGAGCTTTTTAGATCTAATGTTTAGATTTATCAATATAAAGTATTTAATGACAACCTTCAATACATGTCAAAGTCTGTGAAAAGGCCCCTTAAAAATGTGAATGGTCAATTAATAAAAAGTATAACAAACATAAAAATTATTTTCGAGCTTTCGCTGAATGATCATAAATTGGTCCCTGAGACAATTTTAAATATATGGGGACACTGCATAAAAATTAGCATTTTTTAAACTGATGCATTCATCAACACAATATAGTATTGTTTACTTATCCGTAAACAATTATCAAAATTGAAAATATTTACTCCTGTTTTCTAAGTTCATAGACTATATTTGGGGAACTGTAGGTGCTATCAAAGCTGACCCATTAAAAAAACATTCAACATCCCATATCATATAGTATGCTTTTCCTCAACTGTAAAACCACACAGATATTGTACGGTGGTTGAAGGCCTATCAACATTTTTTTTGATTTCTTGATGACGTTCTACGTTTATCGGTTAGGAACAATTCATCTTGAAATTTATTAAAGGTTTTTGCATGGTTTTTTATGAAACAATATGTTGTACACGTATTCGATATGAAGGCGAATGGTCAACTTTGACTCAATGACAGTTCACAGGTCATATGCCAAATGTAAGTGTCGATATGTAAAACAAAATATTGTGTCGTTTATTGTTTTTCTCTATGTTTACTTTTAAGTGTCATATTATCACAAATTCTCACCAATAAAGTGATATACGATCGGACACATGATTTTCGTTCACGTATGAAGTATCCGTTGCTGTATTTTCGCTTTTCGTACAATTCAATCGTGGTGAAGAAAATCCTTTTTTTAAAGGCTAAATGTTTTGAAACATTCTTCTTTTGTTAGCCGTTTCTGATCCAAAACGGTTGTTAAAAGACCGATTTGGTTCCAATTTATTCCGCTCGGCAACAGCAACCAAAAAATCATGCAAAAGGTAATTTACATGGACTAAAATGATTTCCAATTGACCGTGACCATGGGGAATACTTCGGCGTTTAAGTTTGCAAATATCTCATTCAACCACAATGCAATTATCAATATTTTATAAAAAAAAAGACTTTATCAAACTTTGTTAGTGTACCATTGGTTCATGATTTTGTCAGCTGTGTTTGTACCTCCAGGCAAGATTAGGCTTTCCAAAGAAATAAGTTGAGAACTGGATAGCAACCATAAATACATTCAAAAAAGAGTTTGCTTATAAATAATAAATGCTTACATAATGCCAATATTTTATTATCCAAAAAGATATATGAATAAGCGGGGATTGTCAACGGTTAATTATAAATGAATTGCGCACAACGATTAATTATTATTGAGTTTATATTTTTTCCCAGTGCTTGTATCATATATTAAAATTTAGAAAATAATGTTTAGATAAATTTAACCAACTGTGTTTTAGATTTCAGTCAGCCTTCTAACAATCGATTGCTTTTGACTGTTATTTCTAGCCATTCAATTATTCATGTAAACATGTAGACATGTAAACATGGTATAGAAACAGTACATCTACTGGGCTGTGAAAACAAGGTAGATGTGAAACTTGAATTAATTTTTCTCCGTATAGATTGAGTTTGTATGTAATGTCAATGGAAAGATTCATGTTTACGTTTGTGTGAAAATAAGTAAATAAAAATAATTTAGGAAGGTTATACAGCACAAAATCACATTATTAGTTGCGAGCAAGTTTTGCCAGCCAGTTTTGATCATGACCCGAAACCTGATCACTGCCTGCATACGCGCCGAGAAATAATTCGCGTTGTTGTTTCAGTTCTTGAACTACAATCAGTTACAAATCGAAACATAATATGAATATCGTGTAAACTGAACTAATTTTGAAAAGATGGTTTTTATAAAAAGTCGAAGCACAAATTTTTAGCTATACGTGTCGCGGAAGAGAAGTATATGAATGCTTAAAAAATCCACTTCGTGCTATGTCAGGCAAGTGGTATTTTTGCGCTGCACAGTTCATTCCAAATCTGAGGCTATTAATAGACGACTGCTGAATAACAATGTGATGTCAAGATTGTGAGGTCATGCGTCTCTTGAGTAACCTCTTTGATAGCGCTTGACTGATTTCTGGTAGTACAGTGGGAGGGGGGATCTGATATGGCTGGGAAATGTTCGGAGGTTCGCAATAGACAGATCCCTGAATTAGTTTGCGTGTAGGAAATGGCTTGATTTAAATAATAGCGGTTGATACGGTGTGTGCTTTTGAAATGATTATAAACACACACACAGCCGATTCCTTTTCTGATCAACGGGAGAAAAACGGAAAAGCTCAATACCATTTTACAAAGCAATCATATGTCGAGGTCATTTAAGTTAAAACGGAAAAACAGCTTCGCCGAAAAAACGCACGAGTGTTCTATACCGATTTTAAGGTTAACGACTGGTTGACACCGTGTGAACAAGTAATGCATCAACAACAAAGTAAGGGTAAACAGCGCTGTCTTTATAACTACCCAATTCGTGAGTAAAAACTACTGCTCGCAGATTTATTTTTTATTTATTTTCATCAATTTTCTTATTGTATATTTTGAATTGTATATGGTGTCAAAACAAGTTTTGTAAAGGGAATTTCCACCATGAAATTATATTCTTAGTGTGATAGGTATTCGATATTTCAACAATTTTCATTTAATATGATGGTGATTGCAAAATTTATGTTATATTAACTGGTTTTCATTTTACCATGTTCATCATATTTTTTATGCTTTTAGAACGTCAAAACAGAGACATGTTGTTGTTATTGTGTATACGTTTAACTTATAACATAAATATGAGGATAAACAGTGCAAACACATTTCGACCTGTGCTATGTATGAATTTGAATGGTTTGTGTTCATTTTAAACTTGCGATTTAAAAAGCTATAACAGTTTTGAAAAATGAGTTGCGTCTAAGATTATGCAATAGCGAACGACGGCAGTGCCTTTAGCGCCTTGATTCACCAAAGTCGCCGGTTGACAGAAATGTAAAAACATGTCATAGCATCAACTTTAAGCTGCTATACTTAGGTACGATTTTAATATGTGACCCAGGTTCATTCCGTTAAAAACATCTGATATAATGAGCTTAACATTACACAGTTCGTTAATGAAGGCTGAGGTAGATGCAAATGCTTAGATTAATATTACAAAGTACGTTAATGAAGGCTGAGATAGATGCAAATGCTTAGATAAAACCTGACAGTCTATGTACGCAAATATCGCTTTTTAATTTCCTCTGGACATGACGCAGGCACGTCCAGCTGGAGAGAAATTATTGTTGCATTGTAGGCTTCTATTAAATGAAAACAAAACCCTGTGTCTATTGACAATGCGCGTCCAGCGTTGTCAAGAGCAGAATACGCCAGTGCAATGAGTGGGCACGTCGCATGTGAAGATACTGTGGTCAGTTAAAACTACTACGAAAACAATTGCTGAGAAATTCATATGCGGCGTTTCAATCACGTAGTGGTTTGTTCCTACTCTCGAGTTGTTAACAAAGACATTCTAGTCATCATACTAAAAGTATGATGTGCAACCAACATTGATTTTGAACTTGAGAAGAGGTCTGTTTAAATTATTAGGGAAAATGCATGCATGTTAAATCAATATTCGTTTAAATTCTCCTTTACCACAGCTGCATTGCTGCCAAGAAATCAACAATGTATGTGCGTTACACACGATTAAGTCTGAGTTTGTTTACACATGCTTGATTAAATATTTTCTGTAATAAACATTCTTGTTTTGATGATGCTCATCACTAACAAAACGAATGAGTACAATATTACCATTCCCTGGATTTTTTCACAAAAGACGATAGAAAAAACAAACTTAGTAATTCTCTATTTATTGTAATAAAATATTTCAGTGCAAGTGAAATTTTATCAAAAACGATAAGCGCTATATAAGCCATAGAGAAGTTTTCACAATCTCGATCCGGTTTCTGTTTATTATTTAAATATCGCGAATTTGGTACATTCGTTTGATGACTTATATTTATCATTTAAGATGTTATGTATTCGTTAATTCAAATATGTTATGTATAAGAGAAAATATCACATTAAACATGAACGATATGTGACTTATATTCAACAATGCACCCGAATACAAAATTCGTTGAAAAACTTTGAAACACGTTTGAAATTAAATCGTTATAATCGTAGTAAAAAAAGAATTCATTGCAGATATATTAATAATTGCTGATGTTTATATTAAGTTTTAAGTAATAATAAACATAACTGTGTCTAATAATTACCAGTCTGTTAATCAACAACTAGTTGCTATAGTTGTTATACCATAGTTACTAATGAACATTGTCATTTTTAAGCAACTAATTAAACATGACTGGGTTTCTCAAAGTTGTAATTGCCAGAGTTCAAGAGTTCGTGTAAGACATGCATGTCATGAAACATTATTAAATACTTAGTAGATCACAAAGACTAATCATTTAACGCTGTTGCCAAATACTCAGATCAAGTGCAGTGTCACGCAATATCAAAGATGTAAGGTTCGGCCTTTCAAAGGCTACTTGTATATCCAAGGAAAGGCGCGTCATGCGCAAATTGCATAAAAAATTGAACACAATTTAACAACATGTAGTAGTAACACAAAACTATGCGCAATTAAGAGCGTCTTAAACGGTTGAAACACCTGCATAAATGTACACCTATTTTCAAGACAAACTGACTTTAAAAGATTTGTATTTCTTGATCCACAATCAGTATATTCTATCTACATGTTACGTTACAGTTTAAATAATCATGCTTTATAGAATACAATAAATACATATGATAAATATTTCAAATTTACCTTTACACTTTACGCCTTATTTAAATCTTTGCAATGGACCTACTAAACGGCTAATTTTATAACAAATTAAAACAAAAAAAATCAATATGTATATTTTAGACAACAAGAAATAATTCGTCGATAATTAATATGAAGACCATATTTAAATTATCGAGAAAAAGGTAGGCAAACCGTGTTTCTATCAATGAGGTAGTTAATAAATATTGACAGGAATAACATCTTTTCAAGGCGCGTTGCCTTTATTCAAATAATACCAGTTTGTGAGTAAAATAACACACTTTTTACTTGATATGTAAGGCTTACAAAAGCTTTTTTTAATTTCCATAATAAGTGTTTATTAGTTGCATGTTTATTGCAAAAATAAAGACTTATATTAAAATAGAAAAAATTTCAAATCATTTCAGACGAAAAGTATCAGAAAAGTGTACGTGTTTTTTTCTGTGCATACATCCATATATATGGAGGGTACACGTTTACGCAATAAACTTATCTAATAACGCAATGATATTGCCCGGAACGCAAACAATAATTGGCAATTGCGTCACATGGATGAAGCAAAATTTCCATTTTCCGAGTTAACATTAACTAAACCATGCCCATGTAAATTGAAGACTTCTAAACCTGAATCCCAATACATAAAGTAGCACTGCTTTTTCTAATTATGCGATCTTTAGTTAAATTTTCACATATTAATTGAATACAATTACAACGGTTCTATTCATAGTGTTTACAGTTTTAATAACCTAGGCAAAGCTGCCCCTGCCAAGATGTCTTTAATTCTAAACGCAGTATAATTCTCTTTTCAAAGAAATGTGATTTCATTATTTGTTCAGGATGCTCTTTTTCATCGACGTTCGACTTATCACATTAAAGGATTAACAGTGTCACAGTTATAGGGCGATAATTTTGTATCACGACTAGATTGTTAAAGCAAACATCTATTCGATCTTTAAAAAAAAATAGTTTGCAAATTTTGTTGCAGGACTAAATTATTTCACATAGTATATTGTCGTGTACGAAATACCATGCGCATAATTTATTAACCACATATAAATATCCGCATAAAGAAATTTGAAGGAATATTGTGCCTTTTATAAACTTGAAATATGTTGTATGCATTATAGACAGGAAAATGTCGATTTAAGGAAAGTATTTCTTGCAGCCCGGAACGATCCTTTAATCGTAAGTTGCAGTATAAACAAAAAACAGAATCAATGCAATGTACATTTGGAGAATATGCTTTGAGCACGTTGGCTTTTAGGACGTTTTAATTGGAATTGTTTTTGAGTGGTATTTGGTTGATGATGAGTTTGCCATAGAAGAATTTTTCTTTTAAACATAACTGGTATGCATTGTTGCTTCTCACAAATCTTTTATTCTCATTACATATTAAATATAGGATAACTCGCCCTTGAGTCGCTTTTGCCCTTGAGTCGGACATTTTGATCTGTGTAGATTTCAAAGATCAGTGTTGTTTTGCACGATTCTTGACGTAAGAAATTACACTTTACCCTTCAGAATCAAAATAAATAAAAATTTCGAAATGAACTGTTATCAAATATTCTACCACGGCACGTAACTTGTTTTCTATATACAAGAAGGAAAACTACCGTGGGTTATTAATTTATTTACACCCGATATACCAACGGAGATAAGTATGACGTCACTTTGATTGTCCGCGCACTGTTTATGAATGAAGTCGACGTCATTTGATTGTCATTGTTAGGATTACGTCACGGTTTCGCGGAAAAGTGGAGTACATTCGGTTGATATAATTCACATTTATAACCTTTAAATCGCGGATAACTAATTCATGAAATCGTGTTAGAATCAAAATAAGTAGCCCTCGTGGTTTAAAACCTACGCATCGGAACTCCATACCGTTGGTTATTACCTCAGTATCTAACGGTTACCTGTCGATTATTTCTTAATTATCTCACGCTGACTTTGGATTCGTTACAGTATTAGTAACTTCTGGTGACGGAAAATTCAGGATTTTAAATAATCGATTATCTTTATACCATCGGAATTTTGGTCAGATACGTTTCACAGCATTCACAAATGACTTTTTATTGAAAACATAAACTTACTCTAATAAAAGGGGATTTTCAGTGAGTCGCTCTATTGCTTAGGTTTTACAGTAAAAACTGAATAATATCTCAATTGGCCCTTGAGGCGAACGCAATTCGCCCTTATGGCGAACATGAGTTTATGTACTGGCAGAAGCATACGGATGAGAATTAAACACATATTCATTTTAATTTACATGACTCAATCTATAAAGAATCCCATGGCTAAAAAACAACAAGAATCGCATAAAAAAATGTTTAATCTGTGTATGTCTGTACTTTTATTTGTCACCCCCATTGCTACACATGGTACCGTTGCTGTAAAGGTCAGAAAGACACTTAAAGTGACCAATATAAAGAAGTGAAACTCCAGCTGCTGGAGTAGTATTGAATTATTATTATAAACAATTAGTAGGTCCTTGATTTAAGGCAAGTGACCGATTGCCCAAACAGTACAAAACAGCACAATACAAAACAACATAAACACAAATGAGAATAAAGCTGGGGTCACCGCCTTGGAACGGTCAATGCAAAGCATTTTGGGTTTAAACCGGTTTAGGAGCGCTCAACCTCACACTTGGCCCAGCAATATTCATGATACATTTAAGTGTAAATAAAATTTAACCCCATAGCATTGTTACTCAAATTAAACAATAATAAAAGGGAATTAAAACGCATTCAATTTAATTCCCATTTAATTACTCAACGGTATTGAAGATACCAGAGCAACAGAGTTACAACTTTTTGAGGAACGATGCAATGAAACTATGAACAAGTGTCAACTACATTCCTTCTTTATAGAAAAAGATTTAAAAATATAGCATAATGAAGTTTATATGTCAGATCATCATCGCACAAATACAGGAAGAGGCAGCAATAATGGGTGTAAAAGTTCCATATTACATTGCTTGGTTGTTTATGTACTGCTAAAAAATAAATCAAACAAGAAACGCCTGTCACGGAGAAAATAAAAATAAAATTATAAACTCAATGACCTATGCATGTAGATTACATTTGGGAAAGTTGGTCGTATGACGTCACAAAAAGCAATGTACCCAGGAACAGAGAAAGAGTTATGACGTAATTGACAAGCGAAGACACAATGACGTGAACAAAACCAGGGGCAGTACTGTAACCTTTGTGTAAAGTAAAAATAAAAATATTAATAGGGCGGTACTGCAAAATTGAACTACTAATAAAACAAGTTAAGGTGATTAAATATTAAGAATCAAATGTATAAAAATGGTAATTCCATTTAAGCGACATTATTGGAATCAAACAGTATATAGGTGTTTTGACAACGGACGACAGAAATGATCTGATGTAAGATGTGAGTCTAAATGTAGTTTTCATGCAGATTTGTTCAAACGACACAAAGACACAATTATGCTCAAATGTGAAAAATGCCCATAATATCATTAATGATTCCAAATTTTAAGAGAAGAAAGATATAGTGAATCAAAAACCAACAAGCACGTGTTTTTTTAAGTACATCAGCACCATATCCTTTTGATAAAAACGAGTAAATTAAATTGTAAAGTTTAATATGAACATTTTCTTTTACATATTTTAATTTGCGGACATGCTTCAAAACATCTCCATAAAATGATCAATGGGAAATTCCATTATTTAAATGTCATGTTAAAGAAACATTATATTTTGAAATTTAATCACCATACTTTGAGTGAAATCTAGCGAATTTGCTTCTTAGGCTATGATACAACAAGCCTTGTTTTAGCAATTTCTTTGTTAACATTAGATTACGGTCATTAAAATCTTTAATTCATGAACATGCTCTTGCATAATGTACCAACTGCGAAATGTAAATACCATAGGAAGGACCTTTAGGGATGTTGCCATCTAGGAACGGAAAATTCACAATTTCAAAGTTAAAGTCGTCCCGTTTATCGTATAAACTAGTTTTAATCATATTATTATTAATAGTTAGATGTAAGTCTAAATACGCAGCGTCTTTATTGGATTGAGACGATCTATTTAAGACTAGTTCGTTTGGGTAGATTTTGTGAATATATTGTTCAAATAATGGATTATCTCAATTAAGTATGTCATCAATATACCTACTAGTAAGGTTAAAACATTGAATTAAATCTACTTGTTTAGTTTTAGATAATTCTAACAAAAATTCGCTTTCATAACAATATAAAAAAATATCATCTATAAGTGGCGCACAATTAGTACCCATAGGGACGCCAATAATTTGTTTAAATATTTTACCATTAAAAGTCAAGACCAGTCCAAATGATGTAATTATCTAATATCTTATTAGTAAAACGGCTGTTTTAGTGTTTAAAGCTAGATATGAACACTTCTCTCTAGCAAATGTTTTTTCAATCAAAGAAACAAGTTTGGATTTTATTAAAGCGTGAGGAAGCGTTGTATATAGTGTAGAAAAATTATAAGTGCTTACTTGTGACACCTTATATTTTTTTCTTTTCAATTTTATCAATAACTTCTAAGGAGTTTTTTATTGACCAAAATATTTTAATATTACTATTTTCATGAACTTTATTACAATATTTAGCTATATGATATCTAATAGCACTCAATGCAGATGTAAGATACACTGATAATTGCTTGGTGGTACAAGACACTGAATTAGCGATAAAACGACTTTTATATGGCGTTTTATGTAATTTAGGTATCCAGTAAAGTGATGGCAATTTCTTGTCAGTAATCTTGACTATTACATTTATTTTTTTGCATTCGGCAATATGGTCGGCAATAATTTCATTAGGTTGCTTATTGTAATCACAATATGATGTAGTTTGTAAAAGTTCTTGTGAAATAGTTTGAGCATAAAACACTCGTCATATTATTATAACATTATTAGCAGCCTTATCAGCAGGAACTATGAAGTCATTTTTCCTCTTTTTATAACTTATTCTCGTCAACAAGTTGACTAAAGTATAAACTTATAAAATCAACTCAGGACTGTTGCTGTGCACTTTGCATTTTTATAAATATATTGAATAGATTACCAAATAAATGCTAAATACAAATCTGCGTCCGTGTTTAGGGCGATTGTGTCCGACTCATGGGCGAATTCAGTGGGGATTGTTTATCAACTATCCCGGCTTTGATCACACAGCCTTTTATTATAGACGTTATATATTAACCCGTTGGACTCAAGGGCGAGCTGCCCTATAATTTTCAATTTATAATTCAAATGGTGAAAATATGTAATCTACAATGTTATATTATGCAAAATAAATGCCTGGCACCTTTGTGCGTTTACATTTTACTTAAATAGTAATTTGTTTTTGACTTACATTTTTCAAGTTATTGTTTAGTTTATTGACGTCACATAATTCTTGAAATATAATTAAGCTACCATAAAAGGTGTCGCGCGTTAAACGTCGTATGTGTCTTTTTATGATCATGGAAGTTATATTTTAAGAGTCCAATCAAAGACTTCCAATTTAGCATTTAACTTCTGACGGCGATTAGTTATGGTCTGCTATTTAACTTTCAATATGAGCTCTGCCAGAGTTCCTTTTGCGTGTCTTTTCTGACGTATTTAATCAAATCAGCATTACAAGGATGAATGGAATTCAAGATTGCAATTACTTAATATCATTTGACTGCCGTTGGTTCGTTGCTACTGCTTCAGACAATAACAAGATACCAATCTGTATCAACCACGCAAAAAGTAATTAAGCAATTAAATTGTATTGTATTTTCCGTACGGTTCTTTTTAGAAGAGTCCCGCTGACAGCTTGTCAGTTTTTCCTAAAGTGGTGGTACGGATCTGTTCAATAAGTTTCCTGTGATTTGATATGTTCCTGGCAATGACAAGCTTCTTGAACACTGCCAATTAAAAAAGAAACAAAATACACCGTAAATTCAAGACTTTAGCGATTACCTTGTTTTCTTAATTAAGAACTGTCTCTTTTACGATTATTTTCAAGACTATATATTTCTTTTTTAACTGCGTACTTTTTGTTTGTAATAATTCCACCATAATTTCTTCTTTTTAATTACAGGCATCGGCTATGCGAGAGAAAAAATAGAAACGATTTATCAAACTTATGAAGAATATGTCTAAATTGTATTCATATCATAACAAATGTGTCTGTCACGTTTGATATTAAAATCGCTAATTACGGACGAGCCTTTAAAGAATGACAATTACTTTTAATTCTGATGCATTAAACAATATATGTATCTTTCTATTTAACATCGTATAAAACACATAGAAAAAATGCTTTGTAAAACAAATGGGTCGTCATTTACAGACTTTGCTCACATGTGTATTTATATAGCAGGCTATTGATTTATAAGACGTCTATTGCGTATGTATGCATATTGTACATAAGAATTGGGGAAAAAAATACTGTTATACTAGGCGAAAGCGTACTCTGTATTTATCAAAGGGATCTTTTCACGGTTTGGTAAATTGACAAAATTAAAAAAAAAGTTGTTTCAGATTCGCAAATTTTCGTTTTAGTTATGATATTTGTGAGGAAACAGTATTACTGATCATTTACCATAGTCCAATATAGCCATTATATGTATCTTTTGACGATTTGAAAACCTAAAAATTATAAAGCGTTGCAACGCGAAACTATTGAATAATTTGGAGAGTTCTGTTGTTGTTTAAATTTACGAAACTACGAAGATTGCTTATATAAGGTATAAAATACTTAACCTGTGTATACCCGGCGGAATAGCCGAGAGAGCTAATGTGTTTTTACTTCAGACTAACTCCAGGACTCCGGGGATCACTGGTTCGAGCCCTGTTACCGGCTACTTTTTTTTCCTTTTTTTAATTGTATTCTTGATTTTTTACTGGAGCTTTTAAGATCACATGTTAACATTTATCAATATAAAGCATTTAATGACAAACTTCAAAATATGCCAAAATCTGTGAAAAGGCCCCTTTAAAAGTTGAGGTTGTCAGTAGCTTGTGCTGTCATCATTGATTTAATTCTTATTAACATATTGTTTACTGATACTTTCTGATATACAGCTTTAGGGAGACGTAATTTAAAGGGGCCTTTTCACAGATTTTGGCATTTTTTAACTTATTCATTAAATGCTTTATATCGATAAATGTAAACATTGGATCGTAAAAGCTCCAGTAAAAAATCAAGAATAAAATTAAAAAAAGGAAAAGAACATTGCCCGGACCAGGTTTCGAACCAGTGACCCCTGGAGTCCTGCCAGAGTCCTGAAGTAAAAACGCTTTAGCCTACTGAGCTATTCCGCCGAGTACATGTACTTGAAGTATTTTATACCTTATATAAGCAATCTTCGTAGTTTCACAAAATTTAACGACAAAAACAGAACTTTCCAAATTATTCAATCGTTTCGCGTTGCAACGCTTTATAATTTTTAGGTTTTAAAATCGTCAAAAGATGCATATAATGGCTATATTAGACCATGGTAAATGTTCAGTATTACTGTTTCCTCACAAATATCATAACTAAAACGAAAATTTGCGAATCTGAAACAACTTTTTTCAATTTTGTCAATTTACCAAAGCGTGAAAAGATCCCTTTAAAGCTTCTATGAAACCCTATTTACCACTACTACTTTTATATATTGACATATTTAAAATATACATGTAATATTATAGCTTTAAATTAGATTGTTTGGCTACCGTAATATTTGAATGCACATACTCTCAATTTCAAATGGAAAATAAAATGAGTTTATATATAATAAATAAATATATAGGGTTCTTGATGATCGCTTTATTGGTATGAATAAAGCTATCATCAAGAACCTCTTTGAGTCCAACACCATATTGATCCAATCATTGTGTATAGCTTGCTATTGACTTTACAGATACCGGTATTTATTTCAGTCTGTGGCAACGTTGTTTCGAGTAAAAAAAAACTTTGCAGTGTTCCTTAAAATAAAGTCCAATTAATCACCAGTTTTCCCACAAACACGTTGTAATGGAATAAAATTAGGTTTCAACTCACTACACCAACTGTGCCCAGATAATAATCGGTCCGACGAAAGGATTCCTGCCATGTATGGATTGCGATTAAAAACGAAGGCTTTCGGTTCAGTGAAACCTCACACCGAGCCTAAGAAACTAGTTTGTGAAAAAGATGCAAACACATGAATGCCTGTATAACCAGACATGCTCGATTACGTATTACATGGGAGCGAAATGATTATGGCGCGTGAGACGTATGTTGGAAGTCGTTGGGAAGCGTATCGCAATGAATATGGGCTCTACCGCTTTGCATTTTCAATAGGTTAATTACAATATTTTTTCTTCATAGCACGACATGTAGCAATCTTCACATAACATGTAAGCCGATGTGGCTATCCGATGTTATACTTAAATGACTGATCGACTATGGCCAAAATGATCATTGAAGACTTGACATGTGTATTTGTGACGAAAGAAGATTGCAATTTTACATCTTGCTGTTACAATTTGTATTTTATATGATGATAAATTAATGAACCCCGCCCTACATCATTTGTGTCATTTCAGCGAAAAAAAACATAACGAACAAGTCTAGCATATTTAATTTCAACTGGATGCGGTTTTATAAAAGTATAGAACTTTATTTTAAATACATTACAAGCTTTTATCAATATTCCGATTTACTTTAAATAGAAAACGTATTCATGAAATTTACGTAAATAAATATGGAACATGAAAACGAAAGCTATTGATGAAAATTGCATATGATAGTTTAATAAAACTTGCACATTTTCATGAAGAGGGTCGGGATATATTATTTTGCCAAACTTTAAATGTGTAGTATAATGGTGCCCATCGCAAAACAAAACATGAACTCAACAGAATTAGTATCACTTTTAAAATAACAATTTTCGTCTCTCGGTTAATATCATAGTACGTTTTTCATATCCGAGAATTCCATTTAGGAAAAACGATAACAAGGAAAAACGATAACAGCACACATGAGCTTGTTATACATAATCTGTAATAATTCTCGACGGCTGTGTTTTGTCGATAGCATAATTAATATTCAGATTGTTAGTAATGTGAATGTTGATTCGCATTAGCTATGTTCTTTTCAACTTCCGTTTTGGCGACAGGCAAGTGCTAATTACGACAAACTTGGTTAAGGAGATATCTAACGTGGCATATTCGACTAAACCGCAGTAATATCCGCATCTATATTGGGAAGTCCAATCCCAATAGATACACATGTCTCCTTTCATTCTTTGGAACCACTGTTTAGTGATTTGTACGGCTCATACAAGACCCCAATGAAACAAAAAATTAAAAAGAGCATGTAAAGTAAACAATAACGCATCTTCAAATATGCAAGGACGGTAATAATTAGTCAATGCTTTTAAAGCTAGGAGGCATATAACCGGCTACAGTCTGGTCTAAGGCAACCCTGTCCGCTATAGGGTCAAGCAAGGTTTCGTGTTGTCGTTACCGAACATGGTAGCTCCTGACCAGGCAGCGCGAATGCTTATGCACAATGTTGCATAAGACCCATTTTCGCAAGACGCGACTTACATAATATTGTTAAATACATCACCTATAAAAATGTGTTAATACGTGTGTTCTTTCAATACTGTTTAAATATGCTCAACCTACAGATATAACATCCATTAAATTATTTAAAAATGATCTTCCTTTGCAGACGTTTTCCATGCCGCTTCCATTGAAACCACTGGCGTTCAAACTTCAAACAGCGATGCAAAGATCAATGACTATCCAGTTCCGTATACAAACATTCACAAGAGAAGCAGTACCGCATTTAAAAGACTTCCGGGGTGGACAGTGTATTATGGAAAACGATCATATGACTCATCACCTATTGATGCAATGGACGAAGTGCGAGAAAATACTGAGCGTGAAATGAACGTTTTTAATGAAAAGACCAACTCAAAAGAATCGGAGGAAAATGAAATGGGTTTTGCAGATCTTGATACACATCCAAAGATGGACCACGAAATTATGAATTCAGACATAAAAGGTAATCTAAAACGTCTTCAAAATTGGTCGACTACGTATGGGAAAGATGACTTGTCTGAGGAAGCAGATTTTCAACATGGAGATGACACTACACAAACTGTCGAGAGACAATTGTGGCCATACAATATCAAGGGCGATTCAACTTCGCAAGCTGTTAATAAAATAGCGTCGCAGTCAGAGGCGACATACGGTGAACAAGAATCAACGGATGAAAATAACGAAAACAGCGGCAATCAATGGGGAATAACATATGGGAAGCGACTTGCAGGATGGGGTGCGACCTATGGAAAGAGAGCGCCGGGCTGGGGTGCAACATACGGCAAAAGAGCCCCCGGATGGGGCGCTACCTACGGAAAGAAGACCTCTGGATGGGGTGCAACTTATGGCAAACGTGTACCAGGGTGGCGAGCAACATACGGCAAAAGAGCCCCCGGTTGGAGCGCTACATACGGCAAAAGAGACCCCGGTTGGGGCGCTACATACGGCAAAAGAGCCCCCGGTTGGGGAGCTACCTACGGCAAAAGAGCCCCCGGTTGGGGCGCTACCTACGGCAAAAGAGCCCCCGGTTGGGGCGCTACCTACGGCAAAAGAGCTCCCGCATGGGATGCAACGTACGGCAAAAGAGCCCCCGGTTGGGGTGCTACCTACGGCAAAAGAGCCCCCGGTTGGGGCGCTACCTACGGCAAAAGGGTGCCTGGATGGCGCGCTACCTATGGCAAGCGTTCTAAAGCCTGGAATGCTTTCAATGGCAAACGAACGCCAGGATGGTATGCGACGTATGGAAAAAGATACATGGAATACAAAGGCATGGAACCAATCAATCTTAATGACGCAAACGGAGAGAGTCAAGAGGAGAACATGCAAACTTTGAAACGAACACAGGGCTGGAGTGCTTTGTATGGGAGATGAAACATACAATCAATAATAAACGCATAGAAATATGAAGTCGGGTGAAGTGTGTTACTGAGGTATTACTCATCAAATAATTACAAATTAAATATCATTTATATTCATAATAACACTTTTATAACGTTTTCAAACTGCATTATTTATAAATATTGACAGCAGATACACTTGCATATTATTTCAAAGGGAATTTACAACAAAAAACTCTATACAATTCTAATATAATATTGTACGTTTGTTAGAAATTGTATATGCAACATTGACTTCTGTTATTTCGCTAGATAATTGATGTATGATATTCCTTTTAAAGAACGCTGTAAAAATACAGCAACATATTTAGAACATTCCAATTAAAGATGATTTTTGCAACGTTGTTTTCCTAACTTAAACGGGCTTTTTATTGTTTCAAACATTAATTCTTAGACACACATGTCATTCTGAGGAGGTCCAAAGTTCGCCATCTGGGTAGAAAAAACGACTCCCCAGATGAGGAAACAAAAAACGTTGCGGTCTGAATCAGGAATGAAACTAATAAGCACAAGATTGACCCATACTAACAATACATTCTTAGACACGTACAATAAATTCCTAGATAGAAGCAATGGTTACATATCACAATACCAAAATTTGTGGCGTGCATTTTGCTTGTGGTTAAGAAAAAAGGATGAAAATATTATTAATAAAACTCCGATTTTTAGTGAAAGGTCAAAACATAAATAATTTTTAGTAAAATTATTAATGTTGCATAAATTGATCTTTGAAATCCATATAAAAAAATAAACACAATCTTAATTTAATGTTATATAGCATGACTTTACACATAGTGGAAAAATTAGGCGTGTTAAGTTTTATAAGAACTTCTGGAAAAAAAAATCAGTCTGTTGTAAAAAAACAACCACACCCTGGCGAGAAGTTAAATATTTGTGTGGAATATTTTGTTATTGCAAATGAATGACCAAACAAAAAATCACCTCGAATGGTATATGGTAAAATCTACCGCTTATTTCGGAGAGAATATACACTATTAGGAAATGTAAAGTATGAATAACATAAGGTCAAGTACAATCAAAATTAATAGTGTTATAATGTGTGTGTGTGTGTTTCAATTGTTTGATTAACTTAAGCGCGTACATATCGCTTTACATAAATATTGCCTTCTATATACTTCGTACAATACACTAGATTATAGAAGAAAACAAACCATTCTCCCTGTGGACTCGTTACCCATGATCACACATATACATCTGTGTCTTAATTTAATTATTAATATCGTTGTTCCGACTTTTCCCCTGTAATGTTTTTTGAAAACGTAGAATGATATGTTATTAACGCAGTTAGTTTCTTGTGTTGTTTTCATTGTTTTCAGCGTATTATTTAGAATTTTAAAGCTTAAGTTGACAAAATATGCATTAACATTGCAATACTTTGCCTTTTGAATACAAACACTCAATATATTTACTCAATAAACTTAAGCGTGATCAAACTATATAGTGTGTACCTATAGGCAACTAGTTTATACATTTGCGTTAATATATTTGCTGACAACAAAGCACGTTTTATTGCCAACCATTTCAAAAGTATAAATGCATTTCGAAATTTACAACGACACTTTGCATCAGGAAATACTATAATTACGTGTCTGTGCCTTCATTTTAAACCAGTTTCATTTACCATGCGATCTAGGCGTGTGGGAATTAAGTTCTTAAAGATAACATCCAGGAAACGTTTTGGTCTAATGATTGCAATTACGTGATATTACCATAGATTGAAATTGAAACGTTAACCCATTTTATGTCTATACGAAATAAATACCAATTTCATATCTATCAGAAATGAGTGAATAGTATCTCGGCTCTTTATGAATGTCACATTTTGTTAAAATACTGAAAGAAATATATATGGACGGACAGTGTGCATCTGTATATTTTAAATTGAAGGCTTCTTCAAAATACAGTTTCGATAAGAACTCATTGCAACTTATTTTAAAAAAAATGCGTATTTCAATCGCAAACGTAGTTATGAATATGGTATATGCAAGTGAATTACATTTCTACATGTACACATGGATAGCGTTCACGTTCTCGTGTTTTTTCTACCCAGCATTTTTTTCACAATTAAGTTAAATCTTAAATGTTTAATCAACAAAATCACGTTGCAATATAATCATTTGCCACCAGATTCACAACATTAAATGTATGGGAAACACCTTGCATCGAAACAAATACTTATTTTGGGATTGAGTTGAATTAAGAAGAGTACACTGGTCAACAGACAGACAGACAGTTTGTTTTGACTTGTACAATGTACATCGTCAACAACACATAAGGAAAACAGTACGATGTCAGCAACGCTAAGTATTTATTACTTGACCTACCCAATCAGCACGATAAAAAAACAATTCGAAATGATGGACGTACTCTTTTACCTACATAAATAAGTGTTTGACGTCGGTAGGTTTCACAATCGCAGCCACATTGACACTTGAAGTATTCATACTGTAATAGGTATGCAATATTATTTCGCGACACTATAGAAGGCATTTTTATTTAAAAACTGGCAAAAAGCAGTGGTGAACATCAAAAGCAAGTTAATTTACGATGATGTTGCAATCATATTATACGAATATGCAGTAGTCTATTAAAAGTTCAATTGAAGGTCTTAGTCTTTCGCTTGCCAACTGATCTGTAAATTGGCCAAACGAGTTTAAGGTGAAGGAACGTATTATTGCAAACAAGTTGCAGCAATACAAAAACTTTTTCCCTTGATAAAATCCGACACAGAATGTTCAAAGCAAATTTTAATATTTAACATGGCATGCATATATTAAGCAAGGAAGTTAAAGTTTCTGAATGTTGGTACACGTTGCCAATCAAATGTTGACGTTAGATCAAAGAACAAATCGGACAAAATTGACATAAAGTTGAACAACTTGTTAATGAGCTTCACATGCGTACTTTGTACGATGTTCAATAATCTTAATTCTACATGATTTTCAACCTCAATATTACCCAGTGTACTTTTCTAAATGGAGTATTACTCAATAATATCCAGTGTACCTTTCTATATGAAGTATAAAACAAAAATAGCCAGTGTACACTTCTTAATGGAGTATTAATCAATAATATCCAATGTACACTTCTAAATGGAGTATTGATCAATAAAATCCAGTGTACACTTCTAAATGGAGTATTAATCAATAAAATCCAGTGTACACTTCTAATTGAAGTATTAATCAATAATGTCTAGTGTTCACTTCTAAATAGAGTATTAATCAATAATATCCAGTGTACACCTCCAAATGGGGTATTAATCAATGATATCCAGTGTGCACTTGTAAATAGCGTATTAATCAATGTACACTTCTTAATAGAGTATTAATCAATGTACACTTCTTAATGGAGTATTAATCAATAATATCCAGTATACACTTCTAAATAGAGTATTGCATCATGCCACAACATGTTAATTTCCTGTATATTGCACACCAAAGACATAGGTAATTACAGGATGCTTACACATAAAAAGTAAAACAGGAAGTGTCAGCTACCGAATCTTACTACATGATAGAACAGAGTATTACCATTGAGATCTATTTGGGAAGCTATAATAATTTACAACTCAATGATGTCATATTTTAGTTCGTTTAATGATAAAAGCGGTAGTTTGATTTTAAAACAATTTTTTTTTCCATGTATCTGCATATTTCATCATCTATACAATATCAAATGGCCACGTTAGCATTAAGTTTTTTTAATGTTTTAATCATTTGACCTCTTGTGAAAACAAATGCGCATTTATCTCTCATTGTTTGTCGTGTGTAATCCAACTGTCGTGCTATTATTACATGTTCTTCTATGTCTATTATTGCAGTACTTAGTTTGGTTATTCTAAGGCTTTCTTTGTTTCGAGCGGTCGCGTAGAAATGTTACATCCCGTCGAGTCTACCTTCATTGCACCAAGTTCACAATCGGATTGGAACTGAAACATACCAAGACTGACCAGCTTCAAGTACTTTGGTGAAAACCTTTCCAACGATGGTACCAGTCCGAAGAAGAATTTCAATTGCGACAGCAGCGATTATCAGCGATTATCAGCGATTATCAGACTGAGCAAGTTATATATACTGAAAAGCCGTTCTATCAGCTTCCCTAACAAGTAGAGGCTGTTCAAGTCCATCGTAGTCTTCATCATACTTTACGGCTGTGAGACCCGGACACATAACGCAGGATACAGCCATTTGAACACACATGTATCCGAAGACTGCTCCGCATTTCCTCTATGACTGCATCACGTGTTGGCGAACAAGAGCGGCTGAGCCCCTTCTGGCGACCGTCGAAGGACGAAATCTGGCTTGGTTGGACACGTCACCAGGCATGACTCTCTGTGCAAGACTGTTCTCAAGGGCATGCTAGATTGAGGTCGACGTCGAAGCCGTAAGAAAAAAAGCTGAAGGGACAAAGTACAAGAGTGGACATCCTTTCCCATAGATAAATTATCATCAGCAGCACACGAGAGACCTGTCTGGAAGAGGATTTCTGTATCGTCGCCCCTCATTTCCCCATTGATGATGAAGCTGCTGCTGATGATGATGACCATGATGATGATCATGATGATGATCATGATGTTGATGGGGCGACTACAGTAGTATTTCAGTCTATGAATATTATATTTAATACCCAGATTCCATCGCATATATTGATTTTAATTAATATGTTTGAACATCCAATTCAGCGCTTTGAAAACGACTTTCTATTAAGATACCTTATTTAAAGCGTGAATTGAACCCAACGTGTCGTGCTCCTCACTGAAAGGTTAAATTATGTTGCAGGGTATACCGAGTAGCATTAAACAATAGCATATAGAATAGAACCCATTGTTAGCTAGATTAAAAAGTGATGAAAGAAAGTGATATTCAATCCCACGCAAGAGACATTATGTCTGAAATTGAATATCCTTTGCCTGCATATTCCGAGCGATGAGCAGCGGGATCATAAAACGAATGTAAGCATGATTGGTTCATTCTTTCTACATCGGAGAATACATGAACAAAATAGACAACGAAGAGTCGCCTAAGGAAATAACATAGGCCAATATGATCTATCAAATAAATAAAGCATCTTTTGCAACATATAGGGATGTCAATTTATTGGTGGGATGTACCTTTTAAAGTTTTAGGTGCATGCTTATTTACCTGACTCAACGACGATAAAACATTGACAATGTATTATGCTATACATAAAAATGTACAGATAATTATTGGCGTCGCTCTGGAGAGCGGCGACTAGTATGTAATGCATTCTGTTTTCGCTTATGGGAGGAGAAGTTATTTTACGGATCAATGAATATATATTTTTGTTTTAAGGATATCTTGCATAGTGGTGCTTTTTTGTGTAAATTAGTGTAAATAAGTACTGCATTTGTGCCTAATACATTTATTACAACATTAATTGCCAATAATGCAAAGCTAATTGTTTTAATTAATAACTGATCCACAACTGATCACAGGGGAAAGATCACAGGGACTGGGCAAATACGCGAAACGTTCTGGTTTTGTATAAAAACAAAACATAATCAAAATATATTAATTTTGTGTTTTTTCTAAATTGCTTATTTAGTGGAGAATCAATGTAGTACGATATTTTACGACCTATCGCGCAAGCAAGTTTATTGGAAGGCGTAGTGGTACGAAAACGTAAAATGTATTAGTTTATTAACAGACATATAATAACGATCGCTATACACAACTTCACCAAATAGCAGTACATAAATGATGTCAGCCGGAATAGCTCAGTTGGGAGAGCGTTAGACTGAAGTTTTTTACACAACAATCATCTAAAGGCCCCCGGTTCAATCCCGGGTTCCGGCACGAACGGAACAGTTCGGCGGCTGACATTTTTTTTCAGTCAGGTTAATAAATATAATAAAGCTTTATTTTATGTAGACATTTTAAAATCCATTTTACTACAATTGGACATTTTTATTAAAATTAATGGAAGCCGCGTGGTGACAATGTTAATTAAAATTTCTTACATCACTTATATATCTTATAAAAAATACACGTGTTTTTATATTAACAAATAAATGCAAACAACACATCTATTATCCATGTATTTTTATGGTTTTCTATCATAGGCCCTAAGTACTATCCCTACCACATATAAAGCGCGAAGCGCGACACGTATTATTGATTGTAACAATGAGTTGCGATAAAGGAAGCAGCCGCTTATCAAGGAGGAGCTGTGTCCCAGCAACCCGTTTCCCTAGAGTCAAGCACTCCTCGGAGGTTTTTTTGTAAGAACCACATATAGAGCGCGAAGCGCGACACGTATTACTATCCAGGTGGTATGGGCCCTTTAGCATTATCCGACCATTACGTCCATAGGTATCTTCCTTAGAAGTTGAGAAATTTTTAAATCGTTGTTCGAAGTCCAAAATTTTCATCCGATTGTTCCCAAACTTGCACAGGTTTTTTTTTATCAATGAAGACCCAACCCAAACTCTATATGAGCAATATCGGACCATAAGTCCAGAATTATGTCTCTTTGAATTTAAAAATAAAAGTGAAAAACTGCTTGGTTAGGTGATTATGTCAACATTTTTCATCAGATTCTTTCCAAACTTACAGTGTCTTCATATCAATGAGCATTTTTACCTCCTTTAAAATAAGAAACATCGGGACAATAAGTCCAGAATTTTTTTCTATTAAATTTGACAAAATAAACAATTTCCACTTGTTTTAAAGATTTCACAACTTTCGTCTGAATCTTTCCAAACTTGTTAAGATTTTTTTATATCAGTTTTACTCGAATCCTATTGAAAATGATGAATATCGGAGCAATAAATCTATTATGATCTTTTACTGAATTTCAAAGTATTGTGAAATGCAGCTTTCTTCTGCAATTTACAGTTTTCATTCAATTTTTTTTTCAAACTTTTACAGTGTTTTCATATCAATGAGTACCCAGCCTCTATCGTAAATGAGCAACGATAAAATAAGTTCAGAATCATCTCCCTTTGAAGTTGAGAAAAATATGAAATTACGATTACAAGATGAAGCAGATTTTTTAAAACCTACACAGTTCTGTTCCATTAATAAAAACTGCACACGGATGCCAGTAAAAAAGGGAAACCAATGTAAATAAAATGAACTATGAAATATTTGGGGGTTAAAACACAAAATCATAGATAATGGTTATTTGGGGGTTATAATACAACATCATAAATAATGGTTATTTGGGGGTTATACCACAAAAGTATAGATAATGGTTATACCAGTATCTTTTTCTATTTTGTTTAAAATAATCGGCCAATATATTTATATTTACAGTAGAAAAAAAATCGTTCCATGTCACTTCATAGAGTGCCTTTTACACTGAAATTCCCGACGCCCTTTGATGCTTTGCATCAATACTTATCTTGTAATTTATAACTAATGAAAGTATATACGTCTACAAAGTAGAATTATTGGTTTATTGTTATCTGGATCTGTGATTTATGTTTGTGTCTTCTTTTAAATTCTGAAGAATTATTCTGATATATCGTTGTGAAATAAATTACCTTTCACAATTATGATTTAAAAAAATGATATATGAGCGTCGTGAGACCATGTGATCGTATGAGACCTTAAATAATGTCTACAAGACTTTGATGTTTGACGTATAATTGATTTATTTATTTGTATTTAAAACTAATTAAACGTGAAAATTTATACAAGGAACTTACAGTTATGTATGTTTATTGTATCCGATATACCGTATGCTTGTTGTCTGGAAATGATTACGAGCGAGCATGTATTGTTTATGAAGAGCGTCTTTCAATTTTCCCCATACGCAAATTATATTTAAATATTGATCTATGTTTTGACATTTAATACTAATATGCCCGTGTTTATGTGGTGAAAGATATCGCTGAAATTCTTCTTTAAAGAACTAAACTAAACCAAAAATTGGTGAACGTTAACATAGGCTTCTGAAATACCTATGACAATATGCACGTTGACGTTATTTTAAATTCTACTAATAAAATAACGCTATTTAAAAGTTCTTTTTATCCCATCATCAGACGTGCATTGTAAAAATAAACCACTGTGGAATAAATTTTCCTCTATTTCAGCAGTGCTGAAATATAGCTATCACGCGCGGCGAAGAATGTTCATATTAATCGGAATCAACTATAAAGTTATCATTTTTAGTAAAATCGAATCAGATTCAACAAAACAAACAATTTGATACCAAGATGAAATATATTTTTAGCACATAATGCAACTCAAAAAGCAAATAAACATTATTTACAAATATTAAGTGCGCGTACTCGTGACGCCATTATCAACACGTCATACGACACAATGCATGTTGTTTCACGCTAAAGATGCAGTTGTTTAGTGTCTTTTTTTTCATCATTTCTTAAAAATCGGGGACGTAGAGGTATGATAAACAGAAAAACAGGTTAGTTACTGATCTTTTTGTAATGTATTAGGCTCAACACGATTAAAATAATGAAACAGTGTTTGCTTAAAATATCTTTGGGATTTTCCGTCTAGTTCGATTTTCCTATTCTATTTTTAAAGAAATAATTTACGACTAAGAAAATTGATGGGATAAATCGAATACTAGGTCGGTGCCGAATAAAGCAAAGTTTATCTTGCTCGGTACGAAAATCTGAACCACTCGCCAAAGCTCGTGGTTCAGATTTTCTAAGCCTCTCAAAATAAACTTTGCTTTATTCGGCACCGACCTAGTATTCTCTATATTCCGAACACACTATAACAAAAATATTTCATAACTTGCAATATTGCTATCAAATTCCTGTATTTATGGATCGTTGGTGTTATTCAGTAACGAAGATCTATCAATTGATCTATCAATTCATAGTAAGGAATGCAGGTGTAATGGTTGTTTTTCTTAGTTAATGTCAACACGAATCAGTGAAACTCATAACATCAATATAACATCAATATAAATAGTTGTAAGAAGTATGCTCTTCGTTTCAAATACATCGCATATACGTGACAACTATTGAATAAAACAGCGGGATGAAAGTTGGCTTTCTTTTTATTCAAAAAATAACATTAAATGTCCACTTTGAGATGAGTTAATCTGGACGTCAGTATTGCGTGACGATGAAGTGCTCAGACCAAGGTTGCGTCTTAGTGTGACTAAATACGGAAAATGTTCACAATCTATAAGCGTCAGTATTGCGTGACAATGAAGTGCTCAGACTAAGGCTGCGTCTTAGTGTGGCTAAATACGGAAAATGTTCACAATCTATAAGCATCACATAATCTTAATGTGTTTGACTCCACGATAATTTTATTTTTACTGGAATTCTAGTAATTTGGATTGATACAAAATCGTGGCTCGTTGTGTAGAGCTGAAATGAAGTTCTATAAGAGACGTGTATTGGCACTCACTTCGAAACAAACAAGAAGTGTTACTAAATGAGATATATTCCACCTGCAAACCGCTCTGACACAGATGAAGAGCTTTCCAAAAACAAAGAAAATGTATTAACTGACTATATGACCGCAGTATTACGACATGGTGTAAGGAAAAAATGCGCATCAAATGTCAAAGGTATTGAGCAAACTGAAACGATTGCCTTGAGCCGGACAGCAACAGTGATCTGTATTTACCGTCTAGCCAGTTACTTCTTTCGTATTTCTCTTTTATTCGAAAAACAAAACTTTATTAGAAAGCACATTCTTTAAAAACAATTACGTATTGCTTGTATTCTCCATATAACATGAATATATAATTTCAAGATTTACTATAATTTTTAATGTATTTGCTCACATTTAATTGAAGTAAATGAATTATACAACTGAAAATTGATAACTTCAACAAGTATGCTGAAGTCCAGAATAGTAAAGTTTAAGCGATCTGTGTTTTACAACTTTCTTAAATACTTTGTTTTTATATATTAAATGGGTTAATTTATATATTAATGCTAATATTAGATCTTATATATAAACATAAGATCGCACAAACTGGAGCATGACATCATTGATACATGCTTGCCCTTTGATTTGCACTTTAACTTTGAAAATCGCCCGATAAACATGCGACAAGCACTCGAATAGGCGTCTTCTTAGGCGGGCGAAATTCTGAGCTAATGGTAAGGTACAATCCTTTAAAAGTGGTGGAGAGAAAAGAAAAAGTAGATATATGCGAATTTGAATTACATGTATTCTTTAATCGGGCAGCGGGGTATGTACCCCGCATTAATATGTGCTTTTTAATAAAGAAAATTCGGAGTAATTGTTTTGGTTTTCAAAGTGGGTTTAGTTGTACCTTTGGGAATTCAGACGTACTCTCTAGAGTGCACGACCTACTAGTATAACCATCCCATCATTTTGTGATATTTATTATATGTGAAACACTGTGTCGTGCTTACGTCCTAACCTTAAGCCGCTTTCAACACTAAGTCGTGTTCTCGTTAAATATTAAGTGCAACAGCACAACCACGTTCTTTTATAAGATGCGAAACCAAAGAAAATCCGAAATAAAGCACTATTATAGTTCAACTGACTTAACATGTATGTACAAAGGTTATAACGAACCAAGATCTTAACAGGAGAATCCTTCAACTTCACAACCATGTTAATGAGTGACCATACCTTTAGCACTTATGTCTAAGGGAGATAACCCTCAAATTAAACATTCATAAAAATAGCTAGGAATCAAACGTTGTGTCACGGCCTGAACTTGGTCACGTTATGGGAGACGTTGTGTGGCTCGACATTAAAATAATTAAATAAGAATTTATACCCTGTGACAGTTGCTCGGTCATCAGTTTGTCTCTTAACTAAAGCAGGGAACGCTAAATTAGCAAAATATGTACACAGAAGTAGCATATTGAAAAGGTCATTTGTTCGAGTTTTTATCGCACCACTAATTTAGTTGCTATCTCCGTCGAAATGACGGTTAACTGCTAACACAAAAAATAATTTCCGAAATTTCAATAAAATAGTTTTGTCACATTAAAAATTACTTTATCAATGATTTGCTTTAACTTTTGCCGATATGTAATTATACGGCAACAGTTTATTACGGCGAATAAGATTTAAGTTTTTAAAACAAAGAATAGAAACTCAAATACATGTACGGTTTTGACAGCTGTTAATATCAGACAATCATTCTTTTCAAAGACATATAAAATATGTATTATACGTCTTTGTTCTTTATTATACCAAGCGCAGCACTGTCCTCGTGGTACAATGCGCAGAAATACAGCACACGCTGTCGAGCTTTTAGGGATATTATTCAAGTATAAATAGTATCAATCCTATGCCTGGAGCCGGCCTTCAGTATCTTATTTCCTTTGCAAAATTTATAACAGGCAATGAATGTCACATCCCATCAATATAAATGACAACCCCACAATAAATAAATGAATCTCACAAAGCGGATTTGATTTATATCTTTTAATCAATAATACCCTAAGCATTGATGATCGACTTGAAATGGATACGGGTGGCCATTGCTTTGAATTGCAAAACCGCGAACATTGTACGGGCACCAAAATACGGTAGTTGAACCAACATGGACATGGCCCCTTCTCGCTCACTTGATATCGGTTTTACTCCAGCTTTTGTGTAGTGTTTAAATTATGTAAATGCAATAAATGATTACCATCAAAATAGGTTAACAATAAGCCATGTATTGCCTATTGCACTAACCTGATACGTTTCAATGTTATAGGTAATACTTTTGTGATGTATATGGAAACTCAAGTATCTGAAGAATACACATCTATGTTATGATCGATTTGAAGGTTTTTAAAAGCGGGTGATTTTAACCAGGGTTCTCTAATCACTTTTCTCTAGATTCTTTTGGGCTGAGAATTTAAAGATTCTTTTGATCTGAAAATTGATCTTGTAAGTTCTTGCAAAAGATTTTTTAAATAATTAATCGTATAGTGATAACTGCCAGTAGTGTTCTACCATGGGCGGATCCAGGATTTCTGGTTATGGGGGGGCGGGATATTGAAAGATTTGCTGGGGGTCCAGGGGGCCGCTAGGGCCCCTGGTGGGTGCATGGCAAAGCCCTGCTAGGGGGTCCAAGGTCCCTTGGAAGGTCCACGATTGTAGTGATTTTTAAGGCTTTGGCAAACACTTCTCGAGCATGTCACGCCTTATGTACTTTCATCAAAGTACCTTCTTATAATGCCAAAAAGTGCATAGTTTATAGTTTAGGGGGTCCAGGGTGGCGAAGCTCCCCGGAAACTCCACGATTTTAGTGATTTTGAAGGCTTTGACAAGTTTAAATAGGTGATTTATATCTAGTTAAGTGTGAAACATCAAATGAATTGACTTTACTTTGGCGATTTTACAGGGGGGGGGGGGGCGTCATGTTTGCCCCTGTTGTTTGTTTGATTGAAACTTTCTTTTGACGCGTAACTTGAATACTAACCGTGTGTGTGTATATAAGTTAAACAAAATGATGCACGTTTTGTACATCAGTATAAAAATCCGGTCGTCGTTCGCGAGAATAATCCAAGACAACATAATGACAACAAAAGACGCAGAAGGTCCCCTAGGCAGTTTTAATTAACTGATAACAATTAAAATTATATTCTCATATGATAATAGTGTGACGGACCCATAGAAAAATATGCCAGATTTCAATTTCAAATTAAAATATCTGTGAAAATGAACAATTGACACATAATCAAAGACATGTATAAGATTGCATACTACCATGAAACAACTGGAAACTACTAAAATTGCAAGTAGTTTCTTCGTTAAAACCACACAACTTATTTGGCATAGTAAATTTAAGTATAAATAAGAAACATATTTTATCTATGCCAATTTTAATAAATCTGGTGGTTACAAGGTAGAAATCCGTCTTTTTTGCACTTTAAAATAATCGCGTTTGTCAACATGGACGTATACGTCTAGAAATCCTACTTTCGGTTTTAAAAGCGGTACCGTTTGAAAAATAATAAACTACTTGCTTACTAGGCTATAGACTTAATTTTATCTATGCCAATTGACATGACGCCGTATCAGTGATCGCTCCGCCCACTTAATCACGTGGCTCAGCGGGAAGAAAACCTAGACAAGCTAACACCAAAATGGCTTCTTTGCCTATAGACTGCATATAGATTTACGCGATATTCCGGATGATTTTATGGTCTTGTTTAACACCATATTACAGCTGTAAAGGGGTTGATGCCATTTAGTTATTCTGCAAATGCAAAAAATATACGATTAAAGCGAACATCAGCTATTTAAAACGGGTAAATCGGTACATCAAACACGCTCGCAAACGCTTGCGCGCTCACCGAAATCGAACCCGTTATAACGTGTAATGGTGGTATTTGCAATAAATTAACACTTCATCGGTATTTACCCGTGTTATTAACACAATTATTACCGAAACATTCCCCCTACCCGTGTATTTGACACGAAATAGCGCTTTATAACTGGGAATTCGGTGAAGTTTTACGCGCTTTCTGACGCCGGGTGGGTACCTCAATCCCACATGTTATTGCGTATAAAAGTGATATTAATCATATTAAACATTGCTTATGGGACATTTATCAATCACTATAATTTAAAGCGCAAAAACAACACAGTAAGTTTGGACATTGTCTGATATAAAATTAGCGTTGTACGAAATGGAATACGGTCAGGCTATTATAAATTAATAAGGCTACCAATATCAGACGCTCGCGCAGGTACCGACTTCCCCGAAGTTACCGCATTTATTGGTTAACTAATATCAGTAATAATAACTCTTTTACAATAGCATTTATCGATACGTCTTTATTAAAATAATAACAAAATGGGTTTCACTTGTTTCTGACACACACAGAAACGCAATTTTAACGAGGATGTCGTAAAGTTACAAGAATTGGGTACCAAAATTCTCAATTATTTTACATGCACACGTGACATAATACATACTTAATAATGCTTAGTTATTGCTTATATGACATTTCAAGTTTGTGAAATAAATTAATGTTCTATAAAGGGGATCTCGGTGATTGTTGAAGCTTCCACTCGCTCTTGTCAAGACCGCATTGCCGCGTTGGAAATGGTATAAATTTAATTCATCTAACTTATCTTTCTGGATACCAAATGTCAGAGTTGCATTAACCTTTTTTACACCGTTTTTGCCATATTTCATATCCGTTTTTTAATCAGAACAAGGGCAGTTTGTAAAACATGCATGCCCCCCATACGGGCTGTCCGTTGTAGTGGCAGCCATCGTGTGAATACGTTTTTTGTCACTGTGAACTTGACCTTTGACTTAGTGACCTGAAAATCAATAGGGGTCATCTGCGAGTCACGATCAATGTACCTATGAAGTGTCATGATCATATGCAAAAGCGTTCTTGAGTTGTCATCCGAAAATCATTTTACTATTTCGGGTCACCGTGACCTTGACCTTTGACCTTGTGACCTCAAAATCAATAGGGGTCATCTGTGAGTCATGATCAATCTACCTGTGAAGTTTCATGATCCTAGGCATATGCGTTCTTGAGTTATCATCCGAAAACCCTTTTACTATTTCGGGTCACCGTGACCTTGACCTTTGACCTAGTGACCTCAAAATCAATAGGGGTCATCTGCGAGTCATGATCAATCTACCCATGAAGTTTCATGATCCTAGGCGTATGCATTCTTGAGTTATTATCCGGAAACCATTTTACTATTTCGGGTCACCGTGACCTTGACCTTTGACCTTGTGACCTCAAAATCAATAGGGGTCATCTGCGAGTCATGATCAATCTACCCATGAAGTTTCATGATCCTAGGCGTATGCGTTCTTGAGTTATCATTCAAAAACCATTTTACTATTTCGGGTCACCGTGACCTTGACCTTTGACCTAGTGACCTCAAAATCAATAGGGGTCATCTGCGAGTCATGATCAATGTACCTATGAAGTTTCATGATCCTAGGCCCAAGCGTTCTTGAGTTATCGTCTGACAACCACCTGGTGGACGGACAGACCGACAGACCGACCGACAGACCGACAGACCGACATGAGCAAAGCAATATACCCCCTCTTCTTCGAAGGGGGGCATAACAAAATAAACGAAACTCGTTTAAAAAATGAGATCTAGGCATTCGAGCTCCTAGTGTGGATTAAAGGCGTTTATTGGTGACACCACATGACTGCAAATTTGTAGATACCGTTAATAAGATAATATATCACATGTCACCTTCAAATAACAGGTATGATGTCAATTAAGTGCATTACTATCAGAGTAATAAAACACAGCATGAATTAGGCTTCATGCTGGGTTTCAGTTCTCGTAAAGTAATGGAGATGAACATGTCTATGATACGGTTAAGCGATATACCCGATAATTTTGGTGAACATTTTTTGCCGTATAGATGCTCTCTACGTCAACGAATTCAAGGAAGAAAATTTGCTAATGAGTCGTACATTGACTCTGTCCGAATTTTTAGGGGAAATAACGATGAAATCGACGTAAAATCCCGTATTTTCAGAAGTCAACGAAAGGGAGAGGATCCCCATACCGTGAATTTCTCGATTTCCAAAGATCTCTCAAGATCTTTTTTCGGCTTTGGAAACGAAATAAATTCAATGTCACCAACTAATCTGTCAGGATATCGATTGTCCGAGTTACATAATACCCATTAACACCGTTTAACCATTTTAATCGTTTTTTTAAAGAGGAAAACAAAGGAAACTCGTTGGAATAAAAGTGAACCTAAACATGTAGCTTGTCTAGAAAATGGCGGACAGGTCGTTGCTAACGAGTGCGCCCGATTAATCGATCGCTGATTGGTGGATCAATTCTAGTGGGCGGAGCGATCATAGATAAGGCGTCATGTCAATTGACATGACGCCGTATCAGTGATCGCTCCGCCCACTTAATCACGTGGCTCAGCGGGAAGAAAACCTAGACAAGCTAACACCAAAATGGCTTCTTTGCCTATAGACTGCATATAAATTTACGCGATATTCCGGATGATTTTATGGACTTGTTTAAAACCATATTACACTTGTAAAGGGGTTGATGCCATTTAGTTATTCTGCAAATGCAAAAAATATACGATTAAAGAGAACATCAGCTATTTATAACGGGTAAATCGGTACATTAAACACGCTCTCAAACGTTTGCGCGCTTACCGAAATCGAACCCGTTATTACGTGTAATGGTGGTATTTGCAATAAATTAACACTTCACCGGTATTTACCCGCGTTATTAACAAAATGATTACCGAAACATTTCCCCCTACCCGTGTATTTGACACGAAATAGCACTTTATAACAGGGAATTCGGTGAAGTTTTACGCGCTTTCTGACGCCGGGTGGGTACCTCAATCCCACATGTTATTGCGTATAAAAGTGATATTAATCATATTAAACATTGCTTATGGGACATTTATCAACCACTATAATTTAAAGCGCAAAAACAACACAGTAAGTTTGGACATTGTCTGATATAAAACAAGAGGGCCTGAAAGGCCCAAGGTATCCCCCGCAACATATGCTTTGTTTGAGGATGGGTGCAAATTGGACGGATGAACATAATGATAGATGGACGGACGGAGGACAATAACACAAAACTAAGACAAAGGAAGGTTATATACTCATATCAAGTTTAAATGAAATCCGCCAAATCACTTCCAAGATATGGCTAAGGACACAAAAGTGCCGGACGGACAGCCGGACGGACAGACAACGCCAAAACAATATCCCTCCGCCTCTGGCGCGGGAATATATTCATACCAAGTTTCAAAGAAATCCGCCAAAGCGCTTCCAAGATATGGCTCCGGACACAAAAATGCCTATGGTAAAAAGCATTTTTTCAAGATACAAAGGGCCATAAGTCTGTTTTTAACAGATGGTGTACAATGCCATTTGGCGTGCATCATCCTCTTATGCATAAATATACTCATACCAAGTTTAAATGAAATCCGCCAAAGCACTTCCAAGATATGGCTCCGGACACAAAAGTGCCTATAGTAAAAAGCATTTTTTCAAGATACAAAGGGCCATAAGTCTGTTTTTAACATATGGTGTACAATGCCATTTGGCGTGCATCATCCTCTTATGCATATATATACTCATACCAAGTTTCAATGAAATCCGCCAAAGAACTTCCAAGATATGGCTCCGGACACTAAAAAGCATTTTTTCAAGATACAAATGGCCATAAGTCTGTTTTTAACAGATGGTGTACAATGCCATTTGGCATGCATCATCCTCTTATGCATATATATACTCATACCAAGTTTAAATGAAATCCACAAAAGAACTTCCAAGATATGGCTCCTGACACAAAAGTGCCGGACGGACGGACGGACAGCCGGACGGACGGACAACGCAAAAACAATATCCCCCCGCCTCTGGCGGGGGATAATTAGCGTTGTACGAAATGGAATACGGTCAGGCTATTATAAATTAATAAGGCTACCAATATCAGACGCTCGCGCAGGTACCGACTTCCCCGAAGTTACCGCATTTATTGGTTAACTAATATCAGTAATAATAACTCTTTTACAATAGCATTTATCGATACGTCTTTATTAAAATAATAACAAAATGGTTTTCACTTGTTTCTGACATACACAGAAACGCGATTTTTAACGGGGATTTCATAAAGTTACACGAATTGGGTACCAACATTCTCAATTATTTTACATGCACACGTGACATAATACATACTTAATAATGCTTAGTTATTTCTTATATGACATTTCAAGTTTGTGAAATAAATTAATGTTCTATAAAGGGGATCTCGGTAATTCTTGAAGCTTCCACTCGCTCTTGTCAATCTTTTTTAGGCTTTGGAAACGAAATAAATTCAATGTCACCAACTAATCTGTCAGGATATCGATTGTCCGAGTTACATAATCCCCATTGACACCGTTTAACCATTTTTATTCGTTTTTTTAAAGAGGAAAACAAAAGAAACTCGTTGGAATAAAAGTGAACCTAAACATGTAGCTTGTCTAGAAAATGGCGGACAGGTCGTTGCTAACGAGTGCGCCCGATTAATCGATCGCTGATTGGTGGATCAATTCTAGTGGGCGGAGCGATCATAGATAAGGCGTCATGTCAATTAGAATATATCTGGTGGTTGCAAGGTAAAAATCCGTCTTTTTGCGCTTTAAAACTTAAAAATAATGGCGTTTGTCGGAATGGACATATACATATAGAAATCCTACTTTCGGTTTTAAAATTTAATTTTTTTATAAAATACTTGCTAACTAGGCTATAGATTTAATGACAATTTTGCACACTTTATATTGCATCTTTACATATTCATTAACATGTATTTCATTTCAAGGTGTGTTGCTTAAACAAGAGGGCCATGATGGCCCTGAATCGCTCACCTGACTCATTAAGATCAGATGAAAACTATGACCTCTATTGTCTACACAATGTTTTTTAATGATTTGACCTAGTGACCTTGTTCCTGACTCTAGATGACCCAAATACAATCCCAATCCAGATTTCATCAAGATAAACATTTTGACCACAGTTCATAAATATTGGATGAAAACTGTGACCTCTATTGTCAACACAAGGTTTTTCAATTTATTTGACCTAGATTTTTACCCCAGATGACCCAAATACAATCCCACCCAGATTTCATCAAGAATTCTGACCAAATTTCATAAAGGTTGGATGAAAACTGTGATCTCTAATGTCTACACAAGGTTTTTCTATTATTTGACCTAGTGACCTAGTTTTTGACCCCAGATGACCCAAATAAATTCCCAACCCAGATTTCATCAAGATAAACATTCTGACCAAATTTCATAAAGATTGGATGAAAACTGTGACCTCTATTGTCTACAGAAGGTTGTTCTATTATTTGACCTAGTGACCTTGTTTTTGACCCCAGATGACCCAAATACAATCCCAAACCGGATTTCATCAAGATAAACATTTTGACCAAATTTCATCAAGATTGGATGCAAACTGTGACCTCTACTGTCTACACAAACAAATTGTTGACGGACGGACGCACGGACACACGCAGGCATGCACAACGGACGCCGGACATCACACGATCACATAAGCTCACCGTGTCACTTCATGACAGGTGACCTAAAAATATGTGTCGGAGATAAACATGAACAGTTGTGGTTAAAATCCCATAGAAACAAGGGCTGTTTGTAAAACATGCATGCCCCCCTATATGGGCTATAAGTTGTAGTAGCAGCCATTGTGTGAATACGTTTTTTGTCACTGTGAATGGTGGTGGTGGTGGTGGTGGTGTAGTAGTAGTAGTAGTAGTAGTAGTAGTAGAAGTAGTAGTAGTAGTAATAGTAGTTGTAGTAGTAGTTGTAGTAGTAGTAGTAGTAGTAGTAGTAGAAGTAGTAGTAGTAGTAGTAGTAGTAGTAGTAGTAGTAGTAGTAGTAGTAGTAGTAGTAGTAGTAGTAGTAGTAGTAGTAGTGGTAGTAGTAGTAGTAGTAGTGGTAAAAGTAGTAGTAGTAGTGGCAGTAGTAGTAGAAGTAGTAATAGTAGACGTGTGGTGGTGGTGGTGGTGGTGGTGGTGGTGGTGGTAGTAGTAGTACTAGTAGTAGTAGTACTAGTAGTAGTAGTAGAAGTAGTAGTAGTAGTAGTAGTAGTAGTAGTAGTAGTAGTAGTAGAAGTAGTAGTAGTAGTAGTAGTAGTAGAAGTGGCAGTAGTAGTAGAAGTAGTAGTAGTAGTAGTAGTAGTAGTAGTAGTAGAAGTAGTAGTAGTAGTAGTAGTAGTAGTAGTAGTAGTAGTAGTAGTAGTAGTAGTAGTAGTAGTAGCAGTAGCAGTAGCAGAAGCAGTAGCAGCATTACAAGACCAATACTTAAGAATGATCAAATGGGAAAAGGTAACCTAGCACTGGCAGTAAATATGGGGCTCATTTACAGGTCAGATTTGAAATCTCTGCTGTAAAATGAGATTTTGAATGAATTAAAGGGAGGCAAATCTGTAATAAAAAGAACATGCATAAACCGTAGTTGTTTCCCTTGTTTGAACCATGCTAAATCCTTACAAGTTTGGAAAGAATTGGATGAAAAATTTGGACTTTATTGCATAAACACCATTTTCTCAATTCAAGGGGAGGTAATTCTGTACTTCATGGACCAATAATGCTCATTTTTTGTAGGGTTTGTGTCCTCATTGATATAAAGACACTGTGCAAATTTGGAAAGGATCGGACAAAAAATGTGGAAGATTTTTGAAAGTTTTCACAAAATAGGCAAAAACGAATAAACATGCAAAGTTCAACGAGCTCCTGCGGCCATGTCTTTTGACGAATCAAATTTCTTTGAACAAATTTTTCAGGGGCGCCTTCAAAGGTCATCCCTGTGAAATTTTTTGAAAATCTGATGAGCGGTTTCTGACAAGAAGATTTTTTAAGGTTTTTACCATATATGGTCATGGCGGCCATCTTGGTTATGTGATCAAATTTTTTTTAACAATTCTTTTGTCCCATGACCTAGGGATGCTCCACATGAAATTTAGTTGAAATTGGCTCAATGGTTTAGTAGAAGAAGATGTTTACAAATTGTTTACAGACAGACAGACGGACGGACGGACGGACGCCGGACGGTGAGTGATCACAATAGCTCACCCCGAGCTATCGCTCAGGTGAGCTAAAAACTGACAAAAGATGTGTGGTGATTAATATGATTATTCATTTTTAATGCACGTTTGTGATCATGGTTAAATACGAACAAAACGAGCTTACAGTCTATTGAACATTTTTATTACAGACAACATTAATATGTTAGCATGGAAAACATTTACACTCACTTCAGTATTGCGTCACAGGAAATATTGGAGACTACAATTATCACAAACAATAAAATTTTCTTTTATATATTGTGGCTAAAACATGAAGCATTAAGTTTAACAATAGCTGTACTAAATATTTAACCAGTTACACAGTAATTGCTACATAAAATACATCCACATGCTGTGTCAAGGTCTAGTCAATTCAATTATATTGTAATACAGTATACATAATGAATAAATTTTTTTTTCAGATTCTACATTTGAAAATTGTTTTGTTAATAAACCCAGTAAAAGGAAAACAAAATTTTAATCTAAATAGAGAAAGATAAGAATAATACCGAATACACATTTTTTAACTTATAAAAGTGGGTGGTTTTGAAGGCATGCCAAGCTTTAAAGTCTACATATAGCAACAGTATGGTCTAATATTATTCAGTATATGTACATTTAAAACTAAAATTTGAACAAGAAATAGTATTGTTCATTACGCTGACATTGGGGTGAGTAGAACAGCTTGGTATAAGCTGCCAATAGTCAAGCTAAAAACAAAAAATATGAATGATGAAATGCACATGCAAATTCTTACATTGTTTTGCTTTCATAAAATAGATTAAGTAAAAAATGTGTTCAAAAAACGCTTAATACATTTAAGGAGAAAATGATAATTTGATTAAGAGAATTATGACCATAACTGTAAACCAATAAAATTAAATATAAAGTAACAGAACATATGAACGTAATGTGCTACATAGATTCACATACAAACATATGACATTAACTTTATTATTTATACTTTAGGCAAACTACTTAATAAATTTGATATGATGTTAACTTAACAAACAGAAAACATCTAAGACTTAAACAGCAATACATATCAGTTTTAAAGATTGTACTTAAGTCATTGTAATCATTTACATAATCAACTTGATTTTACACACAATATATGATATAATAATATAAAATGATCTTAAGCATGTTCATCATGACTTCAGAATAAAAATATTTGATTTAAAACTGAATTAATTCATGACATAATATAGATTTACCCAATGAAAAACATAGCATCTATTGAAAATTGTTGCAGATACTGGAAAATGGGCTTCCTGTCATGATAATACAGCCATGGTAAATCCAACTAAAAACTGAATCAATATGAAGATATGAAGATGCCACTGAGTCCAAGCCCTCCTATTCCTCCTGGAGGCAACATCACAATCAGAATGAGTACTTCATTCACACTAACAATGGTACTTCTGTTGTGCACTGATCAAACAGTTTTGGGCTCTAACTGTAATCAGAGAGCAACATATATTACTTGTGTGTTTTACTCGTACACATCCGCAGACATATATGAAAATGCATAAATAAAAAAAAAAAGTATATATGTATGAATAGTGCAAATGATGTTACAGATTTAGGGATTACAAAAAAACAGACCTATTTATTCTTAGCAGACCTACATGTAAATCCAACCCATAGAAAGCTATGTGAACACAACACAAACACAAAACTGGAAATGGCACGGCAGAGGCCGACGCGTATCCCCACACCGCATGTTTGACCCAGGGGCGCCCCAGGGTTGGCAATGGGGACATGCATAGTTGAGATTGACCGTATTGTCATAAAAGAAGTTCAGTATCAATTAGAAGTGAATTGGTGTAGAAATGAAGAAATTATAGTAAAAGGCAATTATGGGTGGGCGTGGCCTACGTGGGCGGGGCGCCCCAGGGTTGGTTATGGGGCCATGCATAGTTGAGCTTGACTGTATTGTAATAAGATAGGTTCAGTATCAATTTGAATTGAATCGGTGTAGAAATGAAGAAATTATAGTAAAAGGCAATTTTAGGTGGGCATGGTCTATGTGGGCGGGGCGCTCCAGGGTTGGTAATGGGGCCATGCATAGTTGAGATTAACCGTATTGTCATAACCCTTTCCCCCATAAGAAGGAAAGTGAAAATGGCAATTGCAACCTGCATAAAACCAGAACAGCCTGCGAGTAGCTCACAGTCTGTTCAGGTTTCATGCTGTTTGCTTCTCATCAGTATCTAAGGGTTGGAAAGGAAGCCTTTATAACTTGAATTTAGTAAGAAAGGTATTTAATTAAATTAACTTTCTGAAGGAAAACACATGCGTCCAAATACGTATCTAAGTGGTAAAGGGTTAAGAGAGGTTCAGTATCAATTTGAAGTGAATCGGTGTAGAAATGAAGAAGTTATAGTAAAAGGCAATTGAGGGTGGGCGTGGCCTATGTGGGCGGGGCACCTCAGGGTTGGTAATGGGGCCATGCATACCTGAGATTGACCATATTGTCATAAGAGAGGTTCAGTATCAATTTGAAGTAAATCGGTGTAGAAATGAAGAAATTATAGTAAAAGGCAATTTTGGGTGGGCGTGGCCTATGTGGCCGGGGCGCCCCAGTGTTGGTAATGGGGCCATGCATAGTTGAGATTGACTGTATTGTCATAAAAGAGGTTCAGTATCAATTTGAAGTGAATCAGTGTAGAAATGAAGAAATTATAGTAAAAGGCAATTTTGGGTGGGTGTGGCCTATGTGGGCGGGGCGCCCCAGGGTTGGTATTGGGGCCATGCATAGTTGAGATTAACTGTATTGTCATAAGAGAGGTTCAGTATCAATTTGAAGTGAATCAGTGTAGAAATGAAGAAATTATAGTAAAAGGCAATTTTAGGTGGGCGTGGCCTATTCGGACATGGCCTATGTGGGCGGGGCGCTCCAGGGTTGGAAATGGGGCCATGCATAGCTGAGATTGACTGTATATTCATAAGAGAGGTTCAGTATCAATTTGAAGTGAATCGGTGTAGAAATGAAGAAATTATAGTAAAAGGCAATTTTGGGTGGGCGTGGCCTATGTGGGCGTGGCCTATGTGGGCAGGGTGCCCTAGGGTTGGTAATGGGGCCATGCATAGCTGAGATTGACCGTATTGTCATAAGAGAGGTTCAGTATCAATTTGAAGTAAATCGGTGTAGAAATGAAGAAATTATAGTAAAAGGCAATTTTGGGTGGGCGCGGCCTACATGTATGTGGGCGGGGCGCCCCAGGGTTGGTATTGGGGCCATGCATAGTTGAGATTAACTGTATTGTCATAAGAGAGGTTCAGTATCAATTTGAAGTGAATCAGTGTAGAAATGTAATTATAGTAAAAGGCAATTTTAGGTGGGCGTGGCCTATTCGGACATGGCCTATGTGGGCTGGGCGCTCCAGGGTTGGAAATGGGGCCATGCATAGCTGAGATTGACTGTATATTCATAAGAGAGGTTCAGTATCAATTTGAAGTGAATCAGTGTAGAAATGAAGAAATTATAGTAAAAGGCAATTTTGGGTGGGCGTGGCCTATGTGGGCGTGGCCTATGTGGGCAGGGTGCCCTAGGGTTGGTAATGGGGCCATGCATAGCTGAGATTGACCGTATTGTCATAAGAGAGGTTCAGTATCAATTTGAAGTAAATCGGTGTAGAAATGAAGAAATTATAGTAAAAGGCAATTTTGGGTGGGCCTGGCCTATGTGGCCGGGGTTCCCCAGGGCTGGTAATGGGACCCTGCATAGTTGAGATTGACCTTATTGTCATAAGAGAGGCTCAGTATCAATTTGAAGTAAATCGGTGCAGAAATGAAAAGTTAATGTAAAACAAGGGCTGTTTGTAAAACATGCATGCCCCCCATATGGGCTCTCCGTTGTAGTGACAGCCATTGTGTGAATATATTTTTTGTCACTGTAACCTTGACCTTTGACCTAGTGACCTGAAAATCAATAGGGGTCATCTGCCAGTCATGATCAATGTTCCTATGAAGTTTCATGATCCTAGCCATAAGGGTTCTTGAGTTATCATCCGGAAACCATTTTACTATTTCGGGTCACCTTGACCTTTGACCTAGTGACCTGAAAATCAATAGGAGTCACGTGCCAGCCATTATCAATCTACCTACGAAGTTTCATGATCCTAGGCATAAGCATTCTCGAGTTATCATCCTAAAACCATTTTACTATTTCGGGTCACTGTGACCTTGACCTTTGACCTAGTGACCTGAAAATCAATAGGGGTCATCTGCGAGTCATGATCAATCTACCTATCAAGTTTCATGATCCTAGGCCTAAGCGTTCTTGAGTTATCATCCGGAAACCATTTTACTATTTGGGGTCACTGTGACCTTGACCTTTGACCTAGTGACCTAAAAATCAATAGGGGTCATCTGCGAGTCATGATCAATCTACCTATCAAGTTTCATGATCCTAGGCCTAAGCGTTCTTGAGTTATCATCCGGAAACCATTTTACTATTTCGGGTCACTGTGACCTTGACCTTTGACCTAGTGACCTGAAAATCAATAGGGGTCATCTGCGAGTCATGATCAATGTACCTATGAAGTTTCATGATCCTAGGCCTAAGCGTTCTTGAGTTATCATCCGGAAACCAACTGGTGGACGGACGGACCGACAGACCGACCGACAGATCGACATGAGCAAAGCAATATACCCCCTCTTCTTCGAAGGGGGGCATAATAACGTAAAAAAATGAGTGAAAATCTCTGACCCGGCCCCGCCCCAACCCCCATTTCTTTTGAGCCAGGGGTCAGATCAAAATTCCGTCACTGTCACCGTCGCACATATGCTCATAGCTACCATGTATGTAAGTTTCAAGGTTCTAGTGCTAATGGCGTAGGAGGAGCAGGTGGCCAGGACGGACGGACGGACAGACGCACATCACCACAATATCCCCACTTTTTCTCCGAAAAACGTGGGGATAAAAATAAATAAAATCTTTTGATTTATTTCTTGTAACAACATTAAACTATCGTTAGTTTTGTCTGTCAACACTGTCATAATTGCCAGTTTCTTTCTAAATCATTTATGATATCTTAAAACGTATATCGAGGGGTTAAAGCCAGAACGTGATAACTCCATTTTTCAAATAGTGGAGAAAAACGCAAAATTAAGTTTTGACAGACTACAACTTTTAAATGAATATGAATATCAGCATAATATTTGGTTATAATATAGGTAATAGTAATGTTATGACATTGTAAACATATTATATGATTGCATACAATATTTTAATGCTTTTGTATTCAAAATAGCACTTACTTCATTCTGGCATAAACGTAAAATATATATTTTTTCAGAGTACCACTGTGTTAAGTGCACTTGGTGCTATTTTGCATAAGAATTGAACGCTGCTTTTCCTATGCCATACAGGACTTAGTGCCATTAAAGCAAAACAGCCTTGTGCTATGCATCTATTTTACAAGACTAAACGAAACATGTGCACTTAAAACAAGTTTATTTTAATAATCATAATGGTAATTCTTTTTGTAGAAGTACATACTTATTTTCTTTTGCATTCTAGATTTGAACAGGACATGCAAATGTGTCTCCAACCTTAACAATGGAAGAAAGTTAAGATTCAGATATTCTATTCCACATCTGCATATTATCTATCTTCTATTGTATCTGGGTCTGGAATATCCTTGAAATACTGGTGATATTCTGAAGGAATGATCCCTTCAGAGCAAAGTGATGGCAGGTCTTTCTTCTTTGTTGCTGTAATTGGAAGTTTGGAATCTACAAGGGTTGTATGTCACATTTTATAGAAGGTCCTTTGATAGAGGATTTGATTTGATTTTATAGAGGATATGAGTTTACCACACTGAAAACTGGTGTCATCAAAACTGCACTTAAAAAACACACACCCGGATCACAATTGTAGTTTTATCAATTTTATTTTTGTCCATATAACCTTTTGTCCGCTTACATTTACAACATTTGGCGGCATTACAGTTTAAGCTACATGCTTGAAATAAAAAGCGTCATAGTATTTCATAGGCACTACAACATACGAAGTTCTCTTTGGTGTAACCCTCACAATTGGTTCCCATTAGTAAATATACCAATGTAAATTTCTTTGCTCATTCTATGGAAGCAGGTACACTATCACACTCCATCTGGGTATGTCCACTTTCTAAATACTTTTGTTCAATGGTGTCTATGTTTTTACATTTTTCAATGCAACAGTAATAACCTATTTTTGATTTTGACCACTACAACAGTCAGAATAATAAAAGCTGCGCCATGAGCGCATGATACGCCCGTCGTTCGCCAATGAAGTAGTAAGGTAATAAATAACCCTTTGAATCATTTTTTTACTTCAGTTTATTTGTATTTGAATACATGGTTTATTTTATAAGTACATGAGCATGGAAATCACGAAATTTTGACGAACAAAGTCCCATAACTCTGGAACGACAATTCAGAATTCCGTCAAAAACGAAAGGGGATCAGGGTTTATCAATATTAAGATTGTGTTGAAATTTGAAAAAAATCCATCGAAGGATATTTGAGCTACAGTAGGACATTCAATGAAATCACGAAATTTTGACGAACAAAGTCCCATAACTCTGGAACGACAATTCAGAATTCCGTCAAAAACGAAAGGGGATCAGGGTTTATCAATATTAAGATTGTGTTAAAATTTGAAGAAAATCTGTCAAAGGATATTTGACGTAGCGTACGACGTTAACAGACGGACGGACGGACGGACGGACGGACGGACGGACAGACGGACGCGGGGTATACCATAATACGTCCTGTCATAGACGGGCGTATAAAAACAGACATTCTTTACTGTAATGGAAAGGGATTTCATGTAAGTCAAAAGACAGGTTCCCACTTCACAACAGCATTTTCCTTCAGTTTCGTTCCACAATAAACATGTCAAACTTGTGTTTTGTAAACAATAAAAGAAAATTTTGAAACTTTTTCTTTTTCTTTTATAATAAACTTGGCTCACACGAGAACATGGAATCGGTAAAACAGCCTCTAGATCAAATCTTATTTTACCATCTTAGTGGGAGAAAAATGTCTTTTAGATTAGCACCAATAAAGGCATATTCTCCCTATCTAATTACAAATTAGCACAATAGTTTGTGTATTCCTGTTTAAATAAACAAGATGCAATAATAATTCCTTAACAAGGTAAGGGCTTCATATTTTGTTTTTACCTTAAATTATATGCACAAATGGCTTATGTTTAAATGATTTAAAAGCACTTAAATCCTTTTGGCACATGTTTTTCCTCTCAATATGTATGAAAACTTATTGTGCCAAAATGACTTAAGTGCACTTGAAGCATTATGGCATACACCAGATTTGTCGATAAGCACTTAGTGCACCTTGGTTCTTTCGGATAAACTATGTTGTATTCAAGATGAGATTCCAGGGAATAGTGCATATTGTAGAGCGTTGGAAAAACTTAATGAAAGTGCAAAAAAGTGATTTTTGATAAAAAGTGCACTTATCACGTTCTGGCTTTAACCCCTCGATATGGCCATTATATGTTTTACCTACATCTACATCATAATTAGAATATTTGATGTTCCAAGTTTATCAGTCAAAACTACCCCGTAAAATAAGAAGTACTCTCTTAAGATTTACAAAATTTTACATTGCCATTGCTAATGCTAGCATTGATAGTTGCTAAATAGCTGTTACCTGCTAAAACATAGTAGAAAACAGAGTCCCATTAAGAAAAATTTCAATCTATAAATTTTGATAAAATAATTAGTTGTTCACCTGAAAACCGAAGGAACTAAACTATTTTAAACAGCTTTTGTGATGTTTGTGCAATTACTGTGTCTTGTGACCTTGCTTAAACCGTGGACTTTTTATGAGCTTGGCTGAGATATCAGTAGAACAAATGTTCTCATCAAGGTTCATGCTCAATGGCAAAATATGTGACTTAGTGTTCATAAGGTTTCCCTAAAGACATGTAAGGAAAACTGCCCTACCCCAATGGTAGCAATCTTTTTCAATAATAATTTAAAAAAATCGTTTTCAATAGACAAAACCCATTTTCATACTAGGCCAAGATATTAAAAAATATTCTGGGCAAGTTTAATTCAAGATTGGACAAAACATGTGACTGCTATGGGGTTAACTATAGCCAAGGAAAACTCACTTGTCACAATGGCATGCTCCTTGCAAATGAGGTTAAACATAATAAAATAAGTTTAATAAGGGACAATAAATGCTTTAATATAAAGCAAAAACATATGCAGACAATTTACTGGTCAGATTTCTTTTATATTATGCCTCCTTATATCCACACGATAACATCTTATTAGCAGAACAAAGCTTCAGAGAAAATTTCAAGATGTAAATAAGCAAAAAAGACCTCATATGGTTCATTTATGTCATTTTGACTGAAAAAGTGACTTCTTGACGGATGACAAGCTCACACTAAAGTAATATTGAAAACTGTCTCTCCCCAGGCCGCCATGTTTTTCAATGGACCGGATTTTCGAACTTTGCCAAGACATAATTAGAACAAATGTCTTTACTTTTAGACTTCTAGATTGTCAACCAACTTTTTCTTTAGTTTGACTTAATTTTTTACCACACATGACACAGTTTAAAACCTGGCCAAGATATTGGAAAATGTTCTGACAAAGTTTCATAAAGCTTGCATGCAATAACTGTGGCCAATGAATGTGATACAAAAGTAAACGTTTGCGGCAAACAGAAATAAAAGGACAGACAAAAGATGATCACAAGTGGACACTATCAACAAGTGAGCTAAAAATACTACCAAGTTTAATAACATGTAAGGCAGGGGTTTATCTAGCCACTTTGGGAAAATGAGTCTGGTCAAATTAGGATTTTTTCAATCGATAAAATGGCAAATTTGGACAAATATTATCGACAAAAGTTACCAAAACAGATTTTTTTCATCGACAAATATTGACACATCAGGCCTTTTTCTGGCCATTTTGGAAAAAAATCATGTAAATTATAGTTTAATAATTTATGAGATGTTGATCAAATAAAATTAAGATATAATAATCATAAGACACTTCTTTTTTGTCTTTTTTTTAAATGGATTTTTTTTTGCAATTTCGTTTGGAATCGGGTCCGTTTGCTTTGGGATCGGGTCCGTTTTACGGCCTTTTTAAATAGCAGAACACCCCCTGCATCAAACCAGAGCATACATACCTTCTATCTGGTGATGGTGAGTTAGACTGCCTGTCTTCATCTGCACTGCGAGACCTGATAACAGTCAGAGATTACAGTTAATATGTTGAAGACTAAAAAAAAATTAAGCTCTGTCATTATCTATGTAATTGAAATATTTAACCCTTAACTTTGCAGGCTCTGAAAATTGGGCAACTATTGGTAGTAACTTGTTTGTCCAGCCATTCTCAAAATCTTAATTTCTTTTATCGGTCAATTACTGGCTCAAAGTAAGCCGTTAAATGGGTAGAAGTCAATTCTTGATGTAATTAAAGGCAGAAGTTTATATGTCTAGGGAGGTTTTGCATTGACATTTATGTAAGTAGTTTACATGAAGGCTTTGCTTCGGATAAAATAGTTATTTAAATTAAAATAAACAAATTGTTGCAACAAACAAAATCCAGTTTTCAATATATTGCAGAGTTATTGCTGAGACACAAAACATAGCACAGGCCGACAGACACAGACGCCAGCAGATTGTCAAGTTTTACAGCTCAAATTTGTCCATAAATAGTCAAGCTAATAAAGAGAAACACTACATTGTGCATACAGCTTACCTGCTCTTATAATTAGGTCTCCTTGGAGATGGAGTCCTTCTTGGGGATCGTCTGGGTGACCTTGACCTTTAACACGATCACATTAATTATAGAGGCCGTATACAATTGAAAAAAACATTAAATGTGTTCAGACAAATTGTCAATATCAATTTACATTGAGGCACTCAGAAAGTTGTGTCAAAGTAACATGTATACACAAAATCAACGAACATTTCGTAAAATTCATTTCACCCATAAAAAATCAGTGTTCCTTATAGTAACTTCCACGATAACCGAACATGAGAACTACCGGTACCTCATGCTTCGGAAGCATCCCAATGCCAAGCTCACATTGGCTATTAATTGTTTGCATATTGTACCCAGAAATTCACATGGAATATATTGTAACACAAAAAATAACAAGAGCACAGCTGAGCATAGCCGGTGCCAACGCTCGGCTGCAGGTGCAGTTTTGAATAAATGAAAGTTTGCCAGAAGAAATTTTTGCTTATTAATTTTTTTTTATTAGAGGTCACAGTGTTCTTGAACTTTGACCTAGTGACCCAAAAATGGGTATGGCGTGTAGAACTCATTAAGGTTCAGCTACATATGAAGTTTCAAAGTTGTAAGAAGCACTTTGATTTTAGAGCCAATGTTAAGGTTTTAGCATGACACGGACGGCGGACAGCAGACGCCGAGCTCCTGCTGGCTATGACAATACCTCAGGATTTCTCCGAAAACAGCTGAGCTAAAAACTAGCTTTCTGTATCTCTTTAAATCTATGATATCAGACCACATCTAGCATAGAAATTTTGACTATTGCTGTAAGAAACATTGATTTTTTTTTGTGTTAAAAAAATATTCTTGATTTTGAATGTATATGGGCTTTCAAGTTAAATATATTAGCAGCAGGAGTTACAAATATAAAAGTTACTGACATGTAAAATGCTATTTTTGTTGATCATGTTCAATTACCTGTCATAGTTTTGTCGCAAATAAAGGGCTGCGTACAGTGAGTGTATGCAAAAGGTTGACAAAACAACAACAGGAATGACGAAAATAGAATGAGGATGAGTGGGTGGCAGGTATTTCTAGACGATTTTACGGCCGGGCAGGAAGAGGGCCCTTGAAGAAACAATGAAGAAAATTCCCCGGTGGCTTTTTTAACCCTCTAGATGCTGACAGATAACTTAGAAGACATTACAGTGGTCATTCTGACGGCAGCAGTGAGACTTGCAGTCAGGACGCAGTTTGAATTTAGACGGCTTATAGCGCGGCTGCTCAGATGCTTTTTGGCGGTATTAGCCCTGGTGAGACGTTAATGACGTGACGGACTTTATGTTGGTGGAGCGTAGCCTCTTGTCGTTAACTTATTTGGGACAATTTGTGAATTTAAAAGCAGCGAAGGGATGTTGCAGACTTGAAAGTGATCCTAGCAATTAAAACAGATACGATTAAGTAAAAAATAGAAACATGCATTGACAATAAAATAACAAATATGTTTAAAATAACAGCATATAGAAATTAATTACCAACAAAGGTGTAAGACTTGACGTTAATTCATTACATTTTAAAAATATGTATCAAATAGAAGTAAAATGAAACTTACAATGTATTATATGTCACCAAATTATCGAAAGTGCAATTACAAATATGTGTAAAGTAGATAATATGCCTAGGAATTTCTAAACATGTTCAGGCTAACACAAATTTTCAAAAGGATTAATGGATAATACAACTTATTCCAAAGTTCAATAAAACAAAAGTGGCAAAAATTGACCAATTGTAATAGATAAACTAAAGTAAATTATGTGAAACTTCTGAAAAAAAACAGGCTAATTTTTTAGTTAAAAATCAAACTTCTAAAAAAAAACATTACTGAATCTTAATCAAAAACAATGTGGCTGAAACTAAATAAATAAATAACTCCAATGGCATTATAATATTAACACCATGATACATAATACTGACTTGAATCTTGGGAACATGTTATAAAATAAGCAGCATGGATTCGCAGACAACGTTTGTGAATTGTTTCATGAATTACTATTTTTATGTAATAAATTATATACCTGGACCTGCGATCATATCCACGCCTTCCACCGTCGCCACCACCACCTCTGTACCCACCACCACCACCACGCCCCCCTCTCCCACCCCCACCGCGACCCCCTCGACTACGCCCATTGGATGGCTCTACACGAACACGGCGTCCATTTATTTTTCTAAAATGGCAAAACAAAAACTGCACTTAATCACAATAATCATTATACAAAAATTATATACATGCTTTATTTTGCAAAACTAACATTTACATAACACTTAACCAAAGACTCATATTACAATCCAAGCAGCTGCAATCACCCGTCAAGACTAAAAAAGCCAAAAGGTGTTCATGGCCTGATTGCATACAGGGCATATTTGACTAAACAGTTAAGTTACCCACCACATGCACAATAGATTCTAATACATAACGTCCAACATTCTCATTTGGAGAAGACAACCATACTGCTTAACACATCCTACAGCAATACAGGGAGCACCAACTCCGGGGTGGAAATCTATGACCAGACCCTGTGAGCCTGCAGGAGAAGCTGTACAGACAAGGGAAGGCAAGACCCTGTGAGCCTGCATGAGAAGCTGTACAGACAAGGGAAGGCAAGACCCTGTGAGCCTGCAGGAGAAGCTGTACAGACAAGGGAAGGCAAGACCCTGTGAGCTTGCAGAAGAAGCTGTACAGACAAGGGAAGGCAAGACCCTGTGAGCCTGCAGGAGAAGCTGTACAGACAAGGGAAGGCAAGACCCTGTGAGCCTGCAGGAGAAGCTGTACAGACAAGGGAAGGCAAGACCCTGTGAGCCTGCAGGAGAAGCTGTACAGACAAGGGAAGGCAAGACCCTGTGAGCCTGCAGGAAAAGCTGTACAGACAAGGGAAGGTACAACATCAGACCACCAATAAAATATTGAGTCTCTACCCCAGGACTCAGAGTGCAGGCAATCAAGAAGAAGAAACCAAAGCAAATCTTAACAAAATATTGAACAGAACATTAGTTGCAATAATTTTGGTATACAATTGTATTTTGCCTTAATCTGCTCTGACTTACGTTCCATCAAGAGCTCTGCATGCATCACTGACATCTCTTGGGTCCTCAAATTCCACAAAGGCAAAGCCTGGTGGGTTTCTAGCAATCCACACATTCCGAAGTGGCCCATAGCGAGAGAATGCATCCTCGAGCTCTTGCTTGGCTGCTCCATAGCCTAGATCTCCAACATACACTTTACAGTCACTTGGTCCTCTTGCCATGATGACTACAAAATAACATGCACAATGTCAGGGCTTCATTCCTACATTTCTTGAAAACACCACAAATTAATAAGAATGTGGGGTCTTGAAATTCTCAACTTGGGGATACTCTTTATTCTCCAAAACAACTCAATTGAATGTCCTATTGGTCATTTTCAGACAGTGTCAGCTATCTATTCAATGGCTGAGGCTGATTTTACATTGCTATGCGCACCTGTCACTCACCTACATCATTTTAACAAGATGGCAGACTATACAGAAAATAAATTGTGACTCTGCAAAAATGGCAAGTACCGATAAAAGTAACGATGGAGATTATACATTTAGAAAGAGATTGATGTAATGCATGTGATAATCGACGATGCATAACACGTTTTAGATACATGTACCAACAACATATTTATTAGTAATCTTATCAGTGGATGCTCACGAAAGGAATGTTGTGTATACTAGCTTAGAATTCGGACACGTGCGGATACACGTATTTAGAGTTTATTACGTCATAAGAAAGTGACCGAATAGATAGGAATGACCAAATAGATAGGAAGGAAGGATATGTCACGTAAGCAAGTGTTTGTAAATTGTTAGTGTTCAGTCTACTCGCAAAGTTAAAACATCTGACAAGATTATCGTTGGAAAATGGGATAAGACAAAAATGCTGGTTTTTTTCTCAGCATTTTGGGAAGATGGCCCATGGCTTAGAAATAGGGAATTTTATCGGCATTTTCAAGAAATTGGGAAAATAAATTGGAATTTAAAACTACATGAAAGAGTTCAACATCTTTAATTCACAAACTCCACAAACACCATCATGATCAACAGTTTTCCACATACATGTAATAAACTCACACAAAGTCTTCAGTCACAAACTTATTTCCCTAGTTTCAACATGTTGAATATCAGTCGGCACTTTGCTTTCCGAAATCAACGATGACGATGCAAAAGTGTCACTTGTTATTAAATTACTATCATTGACAATGGAAGGAGTTTCAATGGGAGGACTTGTACATGTTGACAATGTTTGTTTATTTAATGATGCTTGCTTAAAAAAAATCAATAGTTTTTTTTTGGCCACATTTTTGCTAAGGAATCTTTTTCAAGTAATATTTCAATTGTGTGACATCTTTGTTTTCCATTCAGCCAAATCACAAAACACTTAAATTTCATCACAAATATAATAAGCACCTGAACAACACAGAGAATATCGGGCAGGCACACGAATAATGCTGATGTTATCCAAATTGCGGTATAGTCTAACAAGAGCACCGCCTTGCGGGTGCAGACCGCTCATCTATTTTTCTTTTTAAAGGTTTAGGGACCTATCTCAACACTTCAATCACAATGGAGGGAGGGTGGGGTGGAGTGTATAGTGTGGGGGTGTAATCATTAATTACATTATCTTCAAAAACAGAAGAAAAAAATATAAAAAAATTGGGGGGGGGGGATTCTTGGGTGGGATGGTTGGACGGTGTTTCAAAAAAAAATTTATAAAAATTAATATTTGTGTTTTTAACCATGTTTCAAAATATATATATATTTTTTTTTTTTTGGGGGGGGGGGGGTATAGTGTAAGGGTGTGGTCATTTATAAGATGATCTTTCAAAAAAGAAAATAAAAATAAAAACTTTTTTTTTTGGGGGGGGGGTTCTGGGGTCGGGCGTGGGGGTGGTTTGGGTGGAGTCTATTGTTGTTTGTCAGGTAAGAGTTGTTTAGTCAAAGTATCAATCAAATCTGACCATAAATAAAGAAGTTATGGCAATTTTAGCAAAATTTAATAATTTGACCTTAAGATTCAAGCTCATTCAAAGGTCAAGGTAAAATTCAACTTGCCAGGTACAGTACCCTCAAGATTGCATGAAAGTTTTTGAAGTTTGTAAGCAATAGCCTTGATACTTTAGAAGTAAAGTGGATCTAAACACAAAATTTAACCATATATTCAAAGTTACTAAGTCAAAAAAGGGCCATAATTCCGTCAAAATGACAACCAGAGTTATGCAACTTGTCCTGTACTGTCCCCTTATGCTAGTTTGTGAGTGTTTCAAGTATGGAAGCAATAGCATTGATACTTTAGGAGTAAAGTGGACGAAAACACAAAACTTTACAAAATTTTCAATTTTCTAAGTATAAAGGGCCCATAATTCCAGTCTTCACGCTAAATATTTTAGACCAAGAGCCCTTCGGGCTAATCAGATAGAATTTTTAATAGCCCGAAGACAGTTTCAATAGCCCGAAAAGGTTAACATACATTTTATGACTTTTTTGGCTCGGAGCAACAAAAATATTCATTTCCAATCAGAAATAACTTCTAATGAGTAAAAACATTTGCCTGTCCCATTTTCAACAGACTGTTTTATTTATTTTTTAAACAACAGCAAAGGCATGCTCCCCGGACATTTCCATATCTCAGTGTTTCAGATTGATGGCCCCAATTTCCTCAGGACAGGTTTCCTCAAATGGCTAAATGGTCAATTTTTTTCAGGACATTTGTCCTAAATCATGAAACAATTTTCATACAGTTTTGTTAGCCCCCTGAGCCCTAACCTATTGTACTTTTTTAGTCTTTCTAGTTGCAATTTCTGGTGAAAACAATGCGAAATATTATAAATCATACCATCCGTATCACCGCATGTGTATTCATCATTCTATAGACATTTTCATAATGAATCTCGAAAATAAATTTAAATCGACAAAAACAAAACTGTATCCGAAAATAACAGTCCGAGAATATGAAAGTGTTTTGCACATGAAATCAAATGTGCATATCGTATGATTCAAGAAAAAAGAAAACCAGTTACCTAGCAAATACGTAATAAATACATAATTTTGTTAACATATTGCTTAAATATATGCTATTGCAGTGCTTTATTTTGCTAATCAATCACTCAAACTTTTTCATTTGCAACGTTTGCTGACTTGTACGATTTTCTGAAAGTAGCGAAGATTTGTCGTCAGTTGTTTTTCTATCCGCTAACCAATCAAAAATCAATAATAAACTAGTCCATCTCCGGAGTCTCCGTAAGAGTGGAACTCAGACGTGTTGATTGGCTAACGACTTGTACCGACTACTTCCATTGATTATGTCTTTAACCAAAGTGGCTGACCGGTGTTCATGGTTTTTTTCACTTTGTTTATTATTTTACGCTAAAATATTCAATCGACCGGTCGGGCTATTTAATATGCATTTATGATCGACCGACCGTCCCAAGAATCGACTCGAGCTACGGGCTTATAGGCTAATTCGAAGACTGTAATTCTGTCTAAATGCCAGTCAGAGTTACATAACTTTGCCTGCACAGTCCCCTTATGATAGTTAGTAAGTGTTGCAAGTATGAAAGCAATAGCTTTGATACTTTAGGAATAAAGTGGACCTTAACCCAAAACTTAACCAAATTTTCAATTTCCTAAGTATAAAAAGGACACAAAATTCTGTCAAAATGCCAGTAAGAGTTACATAACTTTGCCTGCACAGTCCCCTTATGATAGTTTGTGAGTGTTGCAAGTATGAAAGCAATAGCTTTGTTATTTAAGGAATAAAATGGACCTAAACACAAAACTAAAACAAATTTTCAATTTTCTAAATATAAAAAGGGCACATAATTCTGTCAAAATGCATTCCAGAGTTATCTAACTTTGCCTGCCCAGTCCCCTCATGATAGTTAGTAAGTGTACCAAGTTTGAATGCAATAGCTTTGATACTTTATGAGAAAAGTGGACCTAAACACAAAACTTAACCAGACGCCGACGACAATAGCTCATAATAAAAAAATATTAAAATAGATGAGCTAAAAACTGTACCAGACTGGATCGGAATACGCTTTGTTAAAAATTGAAAAAGTCGATGTCATTAACTTTTTTTCCCAATTGGGAATTTTTTAACAAATTTTGGGAAAAAAGTATACTTTTTGCGATTGGGAATATACATGTAGCTGAATTTCAGCTATAAAATCGGGCCAAAAAAAACCCTGAAATGGTTTCATTTATATGTTAGTGAATCTGTGTCATATCAAATTCATATGCATATATTGCTGTATTTTGTTTGTGGTGCTGTACAGTTAACTGAAACAGCATGGAACTTAAATTGACATTGCAAGGTAAATATATTAATATTAATTAAAGTAAGTTAAATGCATCAATTACCATTTAATGTGCTTGTTTATATTTTTATGTTTTTCCCACAACTGCCTCTGATACGATTAGGTATTCACAGAACATTTTTGCCCTTTTTTGCCTAAACTGCACGTTAAAATTACCTTTTTGAAAGTAATGCGCCTTGCCCCTTTGCCCTCTTGGGAAAAACACTAGAGTTTATGTATATAAAATACCCACCTGCACTGAATGTTTGCTTTTTTTTCGAAAAAGACTCGCAGAAACAAGAGGAATCACCATAGGATGACTTATGCCCCCTATAAACGCTTGATAGAAGTTATGAGCTTTTTTCGAAACCTAAACGCAGATTACAAAACCTAAACGCGCACCCTAAGTTCAAGGTCACAGGGGTCAAAAGTTGTGTGCGTATGAAAAGGCCTTGTCCATATACACATGCATACCAAATATGAAGATTATATCTCAAGGGACATAGAAGTTATGAGCATTTTTCGAAACCTAAACGCAGATTTCGAAACCTAAACGCGGACCCTAAGTTCAAGGTCAAGGTCACAGGGGTCAAAATTTGTGTGCGTATGGAAAGGCCTTGTCCATATACACATGCATACCAAATATGAAGGTTATATCTCAAGGGACATAGTAGTTATGAGCATTTTTTGAAACCTAAACGCAGATTTCGAAACCTAAATGCGGACCCTAAGTTCAAGGTCACAGGGGTAAAAAAAAAATTGTGCGTATGGAAAGGCCTTGTCCATATACACATGCATACCAAATATGAAGGTTATATCTCAAGGGACATAGAAGTTATGAGCATTTTTCGAAACCTAAACGCAAAGTGTGACGGAAAGACGGACAGATGGACAGTCCGATCACTATATGCCCCCTTTTCTTCGAAAGGGGGCATAAAAATTGTCTATAAATCTTTTATATTTAAGACAAAGGCCAGGTATATGACTACCTTTCTTCATTAGACCTTTTCTAAGAATGAAATTAAGCAGTTAGTTAATTAAGCTTTCACGAAATACTTTTTATAACACAATCATTCATTCATTTAAAAAAAAAATTACCTACCTACCCAACTTTTTTCAACACGTTACAGGCAGGGCTTTATTTAAGCGGACGCCCGCTTGCCCGTGCCGGGTTAAAATCGTCGCGGGCAAGTGATTTTCCAAAGTAGATAGTCCGCCGGGCAAGTCCGTTTCGTATTAGCATAATTGCGGTATTTTTTTCGACTTTTCCCTTTGTATCTATTTATTTTCTTTGGGTCAATATATTTTTTTATCAAGTACAAGTAAAACGAGATTTGATTGGTCGCTTGCGTTGTATAAGCCAATCTAAACGCTCAAAACAAGTTCTACTCGGCAGACGTTTCAACATGGCGGACGGTAGCGTCCAGCCGATCTTTTCATTTAAAGGTCCAGTGCCGATTTAATATCGAAAAATGCTATTTTATAAATATGTATATTCTAAAACGAGTGGTATCATCAAGAGAAATAGCAAAAATATTAAAATACTAAAAGCGATGATCTTGTTTTCCGTAAACCGCCCGGGTATTTCCTCCACCTATTTTGGCTGTGACGTCACTCGCACTCAACGCTCATGACACGGAAACTTGTCCATTGTTATTACGGATCGAAGCGTGAACACCCCGCGCTTAATGTCAACATTGACACTCAATATCGTGCTATGTTAATACAGTTCCATTTATACAAGTTTTATAAAAATCGTGTGCTTTTTCTGTGTGTGTGTTTTGCACGACAATCGTTATTCTACTGTTAGTGTTGTTTTTTTTTTCGGGTGCAAAAATCGTGCAGAAAGGGAAACAAGGGTCTATTCGGTTTTGACAAGGATGATGTTACTCGTAAGAAATGGATTAATAATATATTATACGCATGTATGTATTAACGGCTTAGTTACAAAAATAAATTACAACCCTGCTCTTATTATTAAGAACAAATAGGTTTATAAGTGGAACAGCGAAATACAAAATGACAAATACATTTTATTTGATAAATAAACAAACAAAGCTACAGCTAAATAACAACAAAGTATCAAACATAACATTCTTGTTCTGATATTGAACTCAACTGAATTACTGTCTATTACACATATTATAAAAAGCCATTTTAAAATGGAATTGGAATGGTATTACTTAAAATAGTAATATTATTTACTAACATCATCCATTATGTTATATTGAAATATTCAGATAAAAATGTAAATTGAGGAGGGTTTGTGTAAATTGTAATTATTAGTACAATTTATTGATTTCATAAACAATAACAGCTTGACATTCTCTGTAATGGGTATCCGAACAATCGCTCCCACAGACAATCGATCTAACGCTAAGTTTGACAGGGCGGACGTTCGCTCTTATATAATTTGACACCACGGCCATTGTTTCATACAATTAGATGCAAAACCTTAAAACATAGTATACGCCGATCAAAGGTTAACACCTATAATTAGCCTGTTCTGTTCTTTGTTCTGTTCGGTTAACACCTATAATTAGCCGAAAATTAAATTTACTTTGTGCGTATTATCATAAATACAAGTTGAACAATATTTCAGCTTCTCCAACTTCTCAAACGGTTTATGTAAACAATGTAACGATCTAGAAGATCACTTTCATTTTTTACTCGAATGTCCAGTTTTTAATAGCCTCAGACAACAATATATACATAGACAATGATTGATTTCTAAGTTTCTTATGTTTCAAGAATTCCCATGGCTACCAGTCAAATTGACCCCAGTTACCATTGTTGTGTATTAGTCCATACAGAGTGTCATGGAGTTTATGGCTATTTGGCCGATGACATGTGACTTATCTGTGGATATATCACAGCTGATTATTGCAGACACCGCATGATTTTAGATAAGAGATTAGCATAACCCCAATTATATCAACAAACAATCATAAAATGTATTACTATCAGACGAGTGGTTAGCTTACCAAGGGGTGCAGCTCCATGTCATATAAAAGTCCCACTCTGCCCACTTGGGCCTACACCATGCTATTATTTTGATTATCATGTGATTCTAACGGAAGTTGTATTAATCAATGAATTAATATAATTTGTTCACACTTAAACTCTTTTATTATAACTGGAAACAATGTTTTAAATTAAAATTCATGTCATTAGAAATACTAACATTCCTTCCCATTCAGAACCGGTGCAAGTATCCGCTCTATTTGTTTATTATTAACCAGTGCTTTGTGTAACCAAGTCATATTCAACAAGCTTGTACTGTAAAATAACAATCAAAAAATTATTTTTCCCCCGACACTAGCATGAAACACAGTTATATGTATTTCTAATCCGTGTTCCCAACACGATGGTTATCTTGAGCATTGACAAAATAAACATCGCTGTCCGAGGCAGAATCATAAAAAATCTGACAAACTGTCGCTTAATTCTGACTCATGCATGCTAGGTTGAACGGAAAACTCATCATAATCTCTATTTTCCATTTTCCATCAATTTTTCTAACTTAAGTTTCGAGAGATAATACATCCGTTTGAGAGATAATTCGTCCGAAGCTTTATAGTGCCGGTTCGTTATTGAGTGCATGTGACGTCACTCCCGGTTTGAATGAAAATGTCGAGAACATCGGAATGTGTGAAAAATCGCGACTTTGTTCTATTCGGTCTCGCTTATAACACCGTATTTGAAATGAAGTGAGGTTCGAAATAGTTTAGATATGCACTAAATTCGATAAATAAAGGTGTTTTACGGGATTTTTAAATCGCGGCACGTGAACTTTAAACATTTTAAATGTTCTGAACCAGACCAAAACAACAATGTCCCTGATTTTAATAACAAGCAAGATAAAATTGTTGGTCGTTACTGTGCTATTCCAATTTTCTTGTATAAAACCACTCAAACTGAAACAATTTCAGAACAGTTACTAGAACTGGATGAAGAAGCATATACTAGTGATAGTGATGTCTATGAACATGAATATAATAACTGTGAAAAGGATTGTTCAGAGTTTGAAAATCATGTTGAATATGCAGACCGTTTAAAACTTGCTAAGAATGCATATGAAGAGTTTCTCACTATTTTAAACTGTGAATAACTTGTTTGTTACATATTCACAGTTACAAATAGTGAGAAACTCTTCATCAAAGACATCAACATGATTTTCAAACTCTGAACAATCATTTTCACAGTACTATTTTAAGCCTTCCCCCTTTTAATCGTATATAGTGACAAGTATACCGTTTTAAAATGTTAATTAATAGTAATAAACTCTTCATATGAATTGTATCCAATAGTGACGATTCAATGAAATAAAACTGTCCAGATTTTGTTTTGTTGACAACTTTATATTATAAAAACGATTATTATTTTATTTTTGATACATTGAATATAGCTGAAATTAAATCTAGCATAATAATTCATGTGTATCAATGCTTTAAAGATCAAATGACAATAAAAAATTGACTTCAAAATAGGGCAACCAATTTTTATTGAGGGCAAGTAGATGTTCAAAGTAACTTGCCCCCCGGGCAAGTGAATGTCAATTTCTTACGTTAACCCCTGGTTACAGGAAACAGACCTATTTTTTTTTTAGGCCTAACTACGAAAAAGTATTATCTCTGCATCCACCGACTTAAATTGATTAGGCCAAAATAAAAAATAGGTCCGTTTTTGGTCGCCCAACTCGGAGCAGACCCTCAACATTTTATTGGGGTCATAAAAAAAAAAAAAAAAAAAATTTCATTTTGGTTCATATAAGATGTAATATCAAGCAAACAAAGCATATAAAAACATGTATTTCTTATTAAAAGCTTAAGTAGCCTTCCATTTAAGTACCCCCTGCCCCCATCCCCCCCCCCCAAAAAAAAAAATCCCTATTTTTTATTTTGGCCTAAGGAAACTCATTTAACTTCAAGATAAAGGTGTCAAGCTTGTTTGAATTTTTTTGTGCATTTATGATATATTATCTGTTAAGGTGTTAAGTGGATGAATAAACAGGAAAAGAGGCTAACACTAACAAGTAACAGCCATCAACATGATCGAGCCTCCATGATCATGATGAATCGGGCGCCACTGCTCGGGCGTGTCATGACATTTTGATATAAATCTCAGCTACATTTGTGATCTGAAAGCATGTCTTGGCCATTTGTGCTATATATTAGACCATATACTAATGCATGAAACTATTTTCATAAAAGTGAGTTTCTTACCAGGAAATCTGCGATATTTATATTACAGTATGCCTTTTCTGTGTAAATTACGTAGCTTCGCTTCGCTGGCTGTATCGATTTGCTAACTGTTCAATTATTTAACCGAATAAGGTTACACTTCACCATATCTCACGATTGAAAATGCACCGGTTACATTTCGTCATGTCGATCACGACTAGTCGAATGCGATAAAAGCCATTGAATCATTTTAAACATAATAAAGTGATCTGATACGGTTTTGTATTTGCGGTTAGACTTACACAAAAATATAAAAAGGAACTGTTCGATGTTTGTTAAATAAAAATTAAAAACATTCTGCATGGGCGTATTTGACATTCATTTGGATGAAGCATAACGGTTATCAAAGACTGTGTGGGCCCCGGGGGGGGGGGGGGGGGGTAACTTCCGAAATTCTAGGGTAGGGGTGTCCCGCTGAGACTTCCGAAATGTGACCCATTTTTATACCGGAACTTTGATAAAGTAGACTCCTTTCGATACAAGATTTTTTTTAAAGCATACCCATTTGTATACGATACCATTGAGAAAATGGACCCATTTCAAAACAAGAATTTTGATAAACTGGACCCATTTAAATACTAGAATTTGATAAAGTGGACACAGTCAAGTTTCTACATCTTTCCCGTTACTGAAATTTACTGTTTGATACCAATTTATATACAAGAATGACATTTATCATACCCATTTTGATACTGATACTTTCAAATCTATATGCATTTATATACAAGCAAATTTCTGATTTCAATACCCATATCTATACTTAGATGCTAAAAATCATACCCATATCTATAATTTCAGTCCAAAAACACACCCCATAAAATCGGCACACCCCTATATACCCGTATATAGGAAGATACCCCCCTCCCCGGGTGTGGGCTGACATTTTAGCGTGAAAAATATTTACAAAAAAACTTTCAGAAATTCCATCTCACCCGTGGCTTCGACAGGATCTAACCGATGATTGGTGTTGTATCAGCTGGCTAGTACTCAGGGTGCAGGATCACGTGACTTTGTGGGCTTCCCCTTTTTAACTTTAATGGATTTGTACACGACATTAAGTGGTGCTTTATTTCAAATAACTTTTTAAAATTATTTTTCTTAAACATTTCAACAAGTGCATATAACACAGATTTTTATGGTGCTGATGACAATGTAAAATTCATCGGAAGTACTTTATTTAATAAGCCTGTGTTCTTGTTCAAAACTTCGGTATCTACTGCATTCATTGTACACGGTTATGCTTCACGCAACGTGAAATTTTGTCTACGATTGCAGACGTATTCATTATTCTTATACCTTTTTGCATTTTTTTTCAATAATTTGAGATATTTTTAAAAATTATTTTCTTAACGATGTGTTTACATTCTGTCCAGCCCGTGTGTACACCCCGTTGATTCTTCATCCTGGTTCTAGTGGTGATCATGAAATCTTGTACAGCTTCAGTTTGCACGGTTATTTTGTTTTGAGGATAATGACCAATCGAGCGTCTTTTACCGGCTAAGTGGTGGTTGCGTAATTATTTTCTGAATCGATATACCAATATTCACCGCATAAGTTTATTTCTTCACCGTCGAACTATATCGTATGTCAATATTTGATTAACTCGCAGTTCTTTTTTCTTCACCATCGAAATATATAGTATATTAATACTAGTATTTGATTAACACGCAGTATTCTTTCGACACATTCAAATTAAACTTTCATAGCGCGTTATGCGAAAATGGGTCCTATGGTGAAAAAATAAAAAAATATTAGTTAAAGTTTTGTTTCAATTTAAGTATTTAGAAACGTAAATATCTGCAATATTTACTTCAAAGTCAGCATTTACGCCAAATATCTTTTTTTTTAAAAGATATTTCTTGTTATATTTTGTAGTTTAATATATTCGGATTTAGTGATTTAAAAATAATGTCGTTGTCTTTGGTATACCTGTAGTTATTGGTGAACTAATGTTCAACGTTTTATAAATTGAGAACTGTGAATATAAACAAACTTTACCTTATACTATGGTGTTGTTATCACCGGTGCAATTGAGAATACAGGAGAAATCGCCGCTACCTGTTGAGAACAAAAGAACGTTTCCCAAACATATCAGATTTAACCGCGCTGTACTCGTGTATTCGACTCTCCATATCCTTTGTTGATCAGTAGTACTTCTATTTTCCATTATCTATTATTATGTTCCGCAGTCTATACTAGGGAAATAGTGTTTTTGCCGTGTCTGTTGGTTTGCGTCAAACTTTAACATTGGCCATAACTTTTGCAATATTTAAGATAGCAACTTGACATCCTTCAAGGTCAAAGGTCAAGGTCAAATATAGGGGGAGGACATAGTGTTACACAAACACATCTTGTTTTATTAATAGCATCAGATTCCGAATGACCTGTGCTGCGCAAAATACCACGTGATTAAGACGCAGAAAATAGTGGACTATATTAATTATTCATAAACATTCTCTTTCGCGACAAGTATAATTCAAAACGTGTTTAATGGTGTTTTCTATATACTCTCCGTTCAAAAATATTCCATTTAACACGATGTTCGCATAATGTGTAATTTGTGAATGAATTCACATGTGGTTAGCGTGTGGCTATGATATTAATTAGTGAAACGCATTTTGAATGATAAATAATCATCGACTTTTCTGATCGCTATCAAGTAGGTCACGCGAGTTGTGTATCGAGTTATTTCTTAAAATTTGACCCAGCATTTGTAGAAATATAACAAGATATATACATTTCCAGAAAGGATATTCATTTCTGCGTTGAATAAGACCGAGTTCATGAAAATCGCCGCACAATAGACCCATTTCACGTTACGTAATAGATAAGCCGTCCGCCATCTTGGCGGTGTCGATAAGCACCGCCGCTAGCCGAGTTTACATCAGTGAAAATACTTTACAGTTTGGTGAATTATTGTAGAGTTTATGGATGTTTCAACCGATCAGATAGAGAAAAAGATAAACAGTTTTATCGTCTACCAGAGGTTATAACTCGTGAAGGTGAAAAATCCCTTCAATTATCTACTGAACTGGCTAGCGAGGCTGAACCAAGATTTCACAGGAAAAAACTTGAAAAACATCAGAGTGTGTTCCGACCACTTTATATCACGTAAGTTATTGACAATAAATGTTCACTTTTATGAAAAAAAAATCTGCAACACTTAAAAGTATTTTATTAATTTTGTTCAAAATTGACATAACATTTTCGTTGAAAACAACATTCCACGGAGTGTATATTGATAGGAGATGAATCGAGTATTTGACCCTTACTGTAGTAAATTCAATCTTATGCAAAAACTATTCATCCGATTTTATTGGTTCATACGTTATCTTGTTGCTTATTAATTCCTCTTTCAAAAAAATATAACTTTAAATATATTCCCGGTGTTATTAATGGATTTATAGCGAGTAAAACACAAGAAATACACATTTTATGTTTTACCACCGCGCGTTTTACCGTGTTGTGGCTATCGATCTTTTACAATTAGCGTACCGCGAAGCGCTGAGGTTATACATTTTGATGTACCCACTCACGTCTTTTGTTAAATTATAGTTTCATTTCTCTGCCGATTTTGACAAATTATATAATATAATATATATATTTACTACGTAACGTAAGCTTTCTAATGATATATAATTTGTCAAAATCGGCCTAGAAATGAAACTATAATTTAACAAAATACGTGAGTGGGTACATCAAATGTATAACCTCGGCGCTTCGATAAAAGATCGATAGTTACGACACGGTCACGTGACGTAGACACAACAAGATATTTGGCGTAACGGTCCCGTTTCTTATCCGTGTAATCTAGAGTCCGTGAACATTCGTACTCATTTAGTTTCACACCAGGCACCAAGTTAGATCGATCTACCACTTAGTGGTGTGATTAGGATTTCAGTGCTTAACTTGTACGTATTTTTTTTAAATGTTACAAGACTGATGTTAAATAATTTTATTTTGGAATATGTAAATGATAGTAATTCTCTGATTTTCAGAGAAGAGGGCAACACGGTATGACAAGGACAGTCCAGACTGGGTGATTTTGAGTTGGATTCCTTTTGTTATATATATATATATATATATATATATATATATATATATATATATATATATATATATAATAAAAGTAAAAACACGTGTCTGGGATTTTAAATATATATTGATTTAATGCATATAATATATTATATATATAATATATAATGCATAATGCCCTGATGAGCTATGCGAAACGCGTTGGCTAAATCAATATATATTTAAAATCCCAGACACGTGTTTTTACTTTTATTATATAATATTCACAATCTGGATTATTACATTTTACTTATATATATATATATATATATATATATATATATATATATATATATATATATATATATATATATATATATATATATATATATATGTATATCATTGTCCTTACTGTCGGGTTCAAATATATCTTACCAAAAAAGGGAAAATACTTTAATAAATCCATGTTCATGTATGTTGATTATCTCAGGTTATTAACACATGCATAACAGATTACCTTGCAATGGATCTAATCACAAAAACAGCAACATTGATATTAACTTAATTACAATTATAACAATATTTGATCAGAAATATGATTCAAAATGATTTGAGAATGTTAAATGATTGACCAGAGAAAACAAATCAATTTCTTCAAAAGTACTTTTTACATTACATTACAATAAATTGTTGAAAGTATGATATGTGATTTATCTAGTGTCTTTACAAATAGAAATATGATTTATAAAAAGCACTTCTGATTCAACGTTGTGGTTAAACAAATGTACATGAATAGAAAATCTTTTGTATTATGTCAAATATATAACACAATTTACAACTTCTAACAACTTAAAACAAATAGTCAAATTGTCTTATTTTTTCAGCATATGTCTAAGAAATTGGACGAGCTGGAAGAACGGGCACAGATGCACAGGCCATCCTATACTTCAACCAAGGAGACTTGGTGTCAACAGCAATTAGGAAAGACATGAAAGAAAATTGATTAAACAAATCAATGTGCAAAACATGAAATAATAAATTCTTTCTTCGGATTCCACACAATGGTTAAACCACTTGCCTGTTGCAGGGTTTGTTATTCTGATCTGGAACTGGAATGGCAGTTTGGAAATCTAAGAGTTGTTCGAAAACTTTAATGCAGTTCTCTACTTACTGGATACACTTAAGTGTGTCCAATACGATATTTTCTAAAAAAACTGAAAAATTCTTAATAATGATTATTTGTTAAAGATGCTGTTATTTTATATTGTGAATTTAATATTTTCATCCTAAAATATTGACCTTGACTTACCGGTCCTGGGGGCCGTTTCATCAAAAATTATGTGACAGATTCAGAATACGATGCATATTTCAAGTAAACATTATTACTAAACACGAAATCATAGTATTGCTAATTTCGGTTAATTGATACATGTCATAATTTTCTTACCCATGGTCCAAATTTTGAGTGCATGTTGTTTAACAGCTTTTATATTTTCAATTTTCCAGTTTTAATTGTATATTTGAATTGCTGTACGACCTTTGATGAAACAGTCCCTAGCATCTTTAAAGTTTTTGCTTAATTATGATATACCGGAAAATATGTTCCAACTTTTTTCTTAAATTACTTGCTATAAAAAGAAAGAAAATTGATTTAACAGATACACATAGCCATGTAAGCAAATAATATGTAAAACAAGACTAAAAAAATAATAAGTTATATCCTATTTGACATCTTTAAAGTACATGAAATTACACCAAGGGAAAATTAAGTCTACAATTCACAGAAAATGTTCACTTTGTGATTTACTTAAATAATCAATTATGTATAGATACTACATTTCAGTTTATATGTGAATCATGTAATGTAAAATTATTATTTCAGAGCAATAACTGTTAAAGGTCAGTTTTTGAATATTTATCCAGTCCATTAGCTGATCTGGAGTCCTATGTGTCGTTTGGTAAACCATCGAACAAGCCAACTTTTACTGTCATTTTTATCCTTGGCTCCAAGAGTCCTTAATTTTTCGTGCTTCGCTACAAATTCAAATGAGGAAGCAGTCAGTTGCTTGCACAAAGTGGTTAGTACTTTTGATGCAAGAAATGCTGGCTAGGTGGTCGTTCCATGTGTATTTTGTTGTTTTCTCCGTCCACTTATATGCTTAACAATACGTTGGAGATTTTGCACTAACTGTAGTGAAATAAGGTCACTTCCAACAGCCTTGCTGTTGGGCTAGCTCTTTAGCGACGTGGTTAAAGTGTCGGACTACCACTCTGGAGGTCGTGGGTTCAATCCCCGGCTTGAGCTCAGTATTTTCACATTAATGGCGACGAGGCAAAAAAGAACTGTGAATGCGGGAATGAGTCTGAGCTGTTTAATGGTTTCTGGGAGGGCCATGCGGATGAGAGACATGCTGTAGCGGGCGTGTCTGGGCCTTGAAACATTCAAAGGGGGAGGAGTGTAGTGAAATAAGGTCACTTTCAACAGCCTTGCTGTCGGGCTAGCTCTTTAGCGACGTGATTAAAGTGTCGGACTACCACTCTGGAGGTCGTGGGTTCAATCCCCGACTTGAGCTCAGTATTTTCACATTATAACATAAACTGAATCAACCACATAAACTAATGTCGTCAAGAAATTCTGGGTTTACGGAGGTTTCGTCACACTGCAGTTTCGTCACACTGAATTTACTGTAGAAAACGGGTAGAAAACGGGTTCATAGGTGTGAACAATACCGGGAAACTTTAGCACCTTTGATTGACACCTTTCTTATGTTATCACTCAACATGTTTTTTTCTTTTCTGTTAAATTCGATAAATTGAAGTGTTTAGTTAGTATACACAAGCAATTAAATAACATATTACAATGTTGATTATGATTCATTTTTTTATAAAGATAATGTTATTAACAATAGAAGACCATTGAATTAATGTGTATACCATAAATAATTATGAGGTAAGTAATAATTATTATTAGTGCCTCTTCAGCCTGTAGCATCATCTGTTCGAAGGCAGGAATGATGTGTTCGCTCGGTAGATACGGCAAGGACATGAGTTCCTCAAGAAGAGGAACTTGTCGCCATTTGCCGCATAAGCTGTTGCGAGACCCTCATTTACCACCTTCCTGTACACACGTTGGTTCCAGTGGAACACGCAGCCCTTAACAGTCGCACTTGGGTACAATTGCCGTAACGCCTGCCACGCGGCTGAAACAAAAAAACTCCTCTGCCATGTCGGCTGTTTCCATTTGTACCTTCGGTACGACTTCTGCTGGTCGGCTGCATTCGCGACATTTCCATTCTACTACAGCACCCTTCATCATTTTGCGATACTGTCTTAGACTGATACCAGTGTCACAAGACAGGTGTTGCCATTTTTCGCATTGATCACACGATATTGCGCGATCATCGTCATTCACGTTCCGTTCGCAATGTATGCATGTATATTCTGAAGCCATGATTGGATTTTGTGGTTGCAATGAAACAACTCCCCTATTATATACTCTTGTTTAACAGACGCTATTTACTCTATATGTATAACTACACACAGTTTGTATGATCCACGCTGCCAATTTAAGCCAACTTCTTTAATTGCCAATTAAAGGCGTGTGTCGCTAATTGATTGTTTGCGATGCACTAATTAATATGTTTGCACTATCAAGTAATCAATAATTGAAATATCTTATAATCGTAGATTGGTAGTCGATAGGGTGTGGACGTGTTTTCATGTGCTCCACAAATATGTGTTTTATGCATATATTACGCGCACAGAAAAAGTTGATATTATGGTAGATAAAAGGATAATATGCAAAGCGTAATGCGAGTGTTACATTTTTCTGATAAAATCAATAGTAAAGACAAAAAAAGTTACTTTTTAAAGCATATTTATTTAAATCATAGGACATTAATTATTGCCTGTTACATGTGAATATATTTCTATTTAAATATAAAATAACACTGACAAAATTTTACAGTTTTAGCTGGTAGTACAATAACTTAAATAAATACGCTTCATTATAACAACAACAACAACATTTATTTCAGCAAATAAAGCTTATACAAGCTCTTAGCCTACACATATACATTTTATATATACAAGTAATACAAGTCATGGCAGATGTGGATTAAGTGTTAAATTGAACACATGGTGTTAGTGCAAAAAAATATATAATATATTCGTTTGAAAAAAAAAATTCAACATTGACAACTGAAAAATTAAATTAGTATCTAGTAACAAGTTATAGAAATAATTAAAAATCAAATTATTTTAATACGAGGATTATGGTTATAGTTATTTATAAAAAATAACAATTTCTGAAAGTTGATTTTATAACATAAATTATTAATAGCTTAGCCATTAAAAAAATAAATTCAAAATGAAACAACAAGTTGAGCGGAAACAAATTAGCATTGTTTATAATGCTATTCAAATTTATAAGGAATGAGAAATTGTATTTGAGTTAAGGTATGTTGTGCGTGAAATAAAAGATGGAATAATGCTAAAGGGTTGTTACGTTCTAAAAGACTAATTACGTATCTAGTAGGCGTCGTAAATTTGAAGCTTCGTATATAAACTTTGCTAGATTAATAAGCATAGTTTTATTTTCACTGGACATCAGACTTTGAAACTTTGAAATTGTTGGCAATCTGCAGTACTGTGACTTTAAACGTTTTCTTCTTAGGTGCGTATATATGGGGCAAACTAGTAACAAATGGTACTCAGTTTCTACAGTATTCATATTACATAATTTGCACTTACGGTTTTCTTTTTCAATATTATTGTATCGCCCCCTTTCTATTTCTAGGTTATGCGATGATAAACGGAATCTGCTTAGGGTAATTTTATATTTTGGTTCATTAATTTTGTCTAAATAACTTTCTAACGATAAACTATGTTTGAATAAACAGTACGTAGAGAGACGGGTAGAGCTGTTAATATCGGCGTGCCATGTTTGAGTATAAGTGTCTAATATTCGTTGTTTGCATTGTATAAATTGTGATTCGGTTATGTTTTGGTTTATCCATAATTCGGACATGCCGATGCTGTCGAGAATGGATTTAACATGGTATGCCCAGTTTTGATTGTTGTATGTATGTCCATTGTCCGTATCTTGTTTTAGCATATTGTATGTAATTTTGATTAAGCTACTCTCATTTGATGATAGTAGTTTAAACCAGTATTTAAGAATGTTTATTTTTCGTATTTCATTAAAGAATATTCTTCCTAATTCTCCATACAACGCGCTAAGGTTGGTTGATTTATTTACACACAGTAATTTCCTTAAAGATTTCGTGTGTACGGCTTCAATATCTTTCGCCTGTGTAGTACCCCATATTTCAGACGAGTAATTCAAAATTGATGCTACTAAGATATCAAAGAGTTTGAGTTTGCTTTTTGTGCTAAATTCATACATGTTGACCACTGAGAAAAGTCGGTGCATTGATTTTGACGCATGGTCTGCTATGCATTTTTGCGTTCTGTTAAAGTTACCGTTTTTAAATAAGTATACTCCCAGATATTTAAAGGAAGTAACGACTTCTAGTTTTTCACCATACAGAAAGATATCGATGTTTGTGTAATGTGTTCCTTTTTCGAAGATAAGCACTTTTGTTTTAGCTGTATTTATTTTTAATTTCGATGCAGTACAGTATGCTTCTATGTCTGTTAGCATGTGTTGTAGTGAGTTTGGTGACGTTGCGAATAAAATTTGGTCATCAGCATATAAAATAAGAAATAATTTCAACTCGTCTATAGTGAATAAACCATCCAAATCTGTATTTATGTTTTCCAACATGTCATTAACGAACATCATGAAGAGCAGTGATGAACTGGAATCACCTTGTTTCACTCCTTGGTGTATCGAGAATGGGTCGGACAAGTTATGATTGAATTTAATTACTGATTTTACGATACTATACATCGCTTTTAGAGCGTTTATCATTTTTGAACTCATATTTTCCGATATCAATTTTTGCCAAAGTAGTGTGTGTTTGATTTTATCATAGCACTGTTGATAGTCGATAAAAATGGTGTATAATTTTTTACCTGAGTTTATTATTTTTGATATAATTGCGTTAAGTATAAATATACAATCTGTTGTGCTTTTGCCCTTTTGATAACCAAACTGGCAGCTAATGATTTTTTGGTGTTTGTTTGTCCAGTTAGTTAAACGGTTGAGTAGCAATTGTGAGTATATTTTTGCTAGGATATTATTTAAGGTTAAACCCCTATAGTTTTTTGTTTCATTTGATTTCCCGCCCTTATATATAGGGACGATGTATCCGAGGCCCCAGTCTTCCGGGTATTCGGCATGGTTGAAAAGTTTGTTGTATATTGCTAGGAGGTGTGGTCCTAATACACTAAACGAGGATTTAATTAGTTCTGAAGATATATTATCAGGCCCACAAGACTTGTTATTTTTTTTATGGAAGACGGCTGCCTTGAGTTCATGCAATGTGAATTCTTTATCTAAATCAATATCCGTAGATTCGGTGGTGGCAACATTTTCATTTATTTGTTCTGGTTGTTCGCCTAATAAGTTTTTAAAGTGCGTATAAAAGTCTGCTACTGTTATACTGTCATCCTTGTTTGGTGCTTGTTTATAGCATTTTTTTAAGGATTTCCAGAAATGTTTTGGATCTGATTTTGCTATGTCTTCAAGTCTTTTTCCTTCTGATTTTTTGTATTTTGCTTTAGATTTCTTTCGTATTTTATTGTACTTTGTTCTCATATTTACAAAGTGTGTTTTGTTTTCATCTGTTTTTAATTTATTGAATATGTTTCGTGCGCGTTTGAATTCTTTTTTAGCTGTGTTGCAGTTATAATCAAACCATTTCTGCGAATCTGCTTTATTTCGAATTTTTTTGTCGTGGTTAATATTTACTTTTTTTCCAAAAATTGTTACTGCATTGTCATAAATATAGCTAGTTAAATGTTTTATTTCACAATTAATGTTTTCCTTGTTTTCATTTAACAAATTGATATTCTCTTTCAATGAGTCTTGAAATTTTTCAACAAAACTTGAGTTAAAAACAAGCTTAGTTTCCTCTTTGTATTCACCGGTTGTAATATGTCTAGTTTTGGTGCTACATTTTAAAGAAAGTAAACACCTGCGTGATCAGAAAAGTTTTGCCAATTGAGTATTTGAAATTCGTTTATATTATCAACATAGTTTGCATTTATAATAAGATAATCTGTTATACTCAAGCCTCTATTTGAGACGAAAGTAAATTGATTGTCCTGCTCTTTGTTGAGACGACCATTAACGATAATATGATTAGTAGCTCTGCATAGATTAATTAGCCTTTTACCGTTACAATCAATAACCTTGTCCGGATTGTTGCGTATTACTGGGAAATGTGTATTTATATTTTCTGTATCTAATTCTTCAAAACAGTCAAGGTACTTATCGTACTCTAGTATATCTGATAAGTTACCTGTTCGGGAATTGAGGTCACCCGTTATGCATGTTTTTCCGAGTTGCCCATATTTCTCAACCCCTTTCTCAATTTCATCAAAAAAATCGAAATCTTGGTCAATTAAAACTTTCCAATTGACAGGTGGGATGTAAGTATGACACAGATACATATCCGACTCTACAGAAGACAAATCTTGTTTAAATTTTAGCCACACTATTCCATACTGATTAGTTTCTACAATGGATATATTATCTGATAACTCATTTTTGTATAATAAATTGAAAGTCCACCGCTCAAGCGACCTTTGTTTGTACCAGAACGTTTATTACCGTAAACATGGTAGCTAATATACCCATTAATGTCAGTGTTTAGCGGTTGCTTTTTGTTTAGCCAAGTTTCAGAAAGTAATATTAGATCATATTTTTAACGTATTCTTGAAAGTCAACATCATTTATTTTTCTGGCAAGTCCATTCACGTTCCACGCTATAACATTTAACTTCCCTTCCTTGTCCTAGTGTGTAACCTCCTTGAACTGACTGCTTCCATTTTCGCGTGATAAAAGTTTTGCACCGGCCCACTTTACTTGTTTACTGGCGCTCTTTTCACGGTTGAATAGAGTGTTCTTTTCTCGCCTCTGCTGTAGCACTGCTTTGGTTTGCTGAATTCCGATGCCCAGCCCGGTGGATTTGAGGTCATTTGTTTTGGTGATAGCCGTCGTCCGTACCAATTCTCGTTGTTGGTAGTAGTGGAATTTGGCCACTATCGGTCTGCATTTTCCGTTACTGGGTTTACCAAGTCTGTGAACTCTGTCTAATGTTATATTCTCCTCTATTCGAAGCTTTTCTGAAATTATTGATTTCACAGTCCCCTCACAATTTTCATTTAACACTTCGGGGCAACCATAGAACAATAGATTTTCTCTCATGCTTCTTGCTTCTAGGTCGTTCGTTTTTTGCTCGTTTTCATCTGCTTGCAATTTAATGTTTTGTATCTTTTCTTCTAGTTCTTTATGATGTTTATTAATGTTTTTAATCTCTGTGTCGGTGGATTTGATTTTCTGCCTGGTGTCTTCCAATTCATTATTCATAAATTGAGAAGATGATTCAATTTCTTTCGTTCGAGCTTCGATGGATTTCACGTTTTGTTCCAGCCCTTCTACTTTCATGTTTAACTTATTCAGAAACTTTTCAATTTCGTCCATTTTTGCCACGGATAGCTTTATGCTTTTAATGTCTTCTATTAAAGATTTTGCCCACTGAGGTGTTTGAGATTGGTTTTTTGTAGGTGTTTGTGGCGTAACCGGATATTGTGGCGTGCTTTGATAGCCAGGGTAAGTATAGTTCTGTGGTGTCATGAATTGCAGATGTGGTGGGTAATATTGCCCTCCATACGCAGCTTGTGTTGGTGGCCCGACACCAGTTAGCTGTGCAGTCAGCTGTGTAGTGGCTGATGCTTCCGGCGACTGGTTTGACATTATCACGCACTTTTCTGGTTGGTCGTTTGTATAATTAGGAGAGGAGTCGTCCTTGGTACGTTTCTGCCCCCCTTTCGTTTTTTTACTCTGTTTTGACATATGATGTGTATGCTACCAGTCTAGTCTAATCTAATCTCATCTAATCCAAATCGACTGCGAGGTGTCAGTGACGATTGTATTTATTTAATTGGTGTTATTACCTGTTCGTGATATAGCTAGCTTGAATAAGTCCAATTATCGGATTAGGTTATCGGTGGTCAATACAGCTCACGAATTTTACAAGAAATTGATGTCTTGATTGTGCTAAAATTGCAAAATGCACTATGTTTATCAGAAATACGTTTAAAAAGTACCTTTTAATACCACGCTTCCTATTTTATATATATCCAAAACGTCAAGCACATATGTAGCACTAAATATATTCCATTCCTCAGTCCAAAATTCGGTTATTGCACTCGCGTTTAAAAGTCACTTTATCCCATATTAGTGAGAGCTTAAAAAACACGTCCACCCCTGCCGATTACCTGTATTAAAAAAAAAAAAAAAAAAACAATATTGAAATATCTCATGGCACATGGAATAAGTGTCCCACATGTGTCACTAAGATAAACCAAAGGGATTGTAAATTACTACTTAAACATTGCGTTATAAAAGTTTATCCGAAATCCGTTCTCTCCGAAATATAGCCATTTAAATATGTCTGTGTATTGAGGTTTTTCGTAAGAATCAAGAAAAATCAATATCACCAATTTATTAATTATAATAAAACGTACCGATTATCATAATTTGACCTCCTTGCTTCGAAAATTAATTAATTATCCATTTTAAAGAACACATGTTGTTGTTGTTGAATCTAATTATGGCGTCGTTGTCGCCTATGGTCTCGTTGTGCTTTGACGACTGTTGTAGTCGTTTTCATCTATGTGCAAAAATTTCTCTGGTTGCATTTTCACTGAAAATGCCGCCATGAATCATGCGTGCCTGACCCAATACAAAGTGTCAGGGGCAGGTAATCTAGACTTAAATACGATGAGCAAGAAATCCTTGGTAAGTTACTCATTTATTTAAGCGCACGAAATCTAGTCATCTCAATGTGTATATACACATATATAATGCATAGTGAACTATAATCACCGAATACCGATGTAAATGCAAATGATCAGTACGTAGGTTTATGATCTATGAAGAAAAATCAGAAATCATAACTGGGAATATTGGTCATTATGCAACTAATTTTGAATATTTTCTAACTTGAATATAAATAAGTGAAACTCCAGCTGCTTCAGCAGTATTGCGTTCTTATTAAACATAATTTCGTGGTCCTTTATTTATGGCAAGTGACCAATTGTTAAAAAAGTACGACACAATACAAAACAACATACACACATAGTAGAATGTAGATGAGGTAACAGTCTTGCAACGGTCATTTCACTTGATGTTTAAACCAGTTTTAGAACGCTCAATCTCACACTTGGCCCAGCAATATTCATGATACATATAAGTGTAAATGAAATTTAACCTCATAGTATTTCAACTCAAATTAAACAATAATAAAAGGGAATTAAAACGCATTCAATTCTATCACCATTATTTTACTCGATAGAAGATCAAGAGATCAGGCAACAGAGCTACAACATTTTGAGGAACGATGAAATAAAATTACGCGATACAATTAAATTACGAACAAATGTCAACTACATCCCTTCTTTTCACAAAAAGACTTAAAAGATAGCATCATATAGTTAATATTTCAGATCATCATCGTGCAAATACAGGAAGAAGCAGCAATATTGGGTGTTTAAAGTCCATATTACAAAGCTTGGTTGTTTATGTGACTGTAATATACAAGGAAAATTAATGTAAAAGAAAATGAATGTAATGCCTTAAAAGAATAACTACATAGATTTAGGCGATAATTTATCAAAACGAAAATTATAAAGTTATGATATATAGCCAGGGGCGTAGCAACCCGTACGCAAAAAAACGCAGTTGCGTACACATTTAAAAATCGAAGTTACCGTATAACGCATTGTGCGTACACTTAAGAGAAATGTAACGCAGACACCACATTTGAGACAATATTAGGTCGAATGTTCCAGCAGCCAACCCATCTGGCTATTGGAAGCTAAATATGTACCTCAAATTCGTTGACCACCTGATGTTGGAATTAGAAACAAGACTCCTGGCATCTGAGCCCCGGTACATAGCTCAACATTTGCTTCCAAAGAAAGCCGTTGACATAATACACGAGGTCGGTGAGGAGATTTTCCAGGCATGTCAAGAAGAACTTTCGGTAACGAGAGACGGCTTCCAATCCGAGATCAGAAGATGGAGGACAAAATGGACGGGACAGGGCAATCCCGAGGCAGATCTTCAAGAGACTCTGAATTCAATGAACGAACACATTTACCCAGGGATCTTTGCTATAATTAATGTATATGGTTGGATGCCTGTGTCAACCGCTACAGCTGAACGTTCCTTCAGCACCATGCGAAGGGTAAAAACATACCTATGGAATACAATGATAACAGTCAGAATGTTCGGATTAAATTTGCTCAACATTTACTGGGAAAAAGAAATATCTTCAGAAACTGTTTTGGACATATTTACGCGAAAAAAAGAATGGGCATTGCTTTTTCAGGACTGATCCGACTGAAACAATTAAATTCAATTAGCTTTACAAAAGATTGTGAAACAAGATAAAAAGGCCGTGATTGCATCAGAATCTTAGATTTTAAAATTATTACGATCGTTCATTCCTTTTCCACAATGTTTTCTAAGTTTTTCATACTAGGTTATATTGTTTTTTGGGAGAACAAAATTGTTTAAAATAAATGTCCACAATATAACATATCAAAATATCTCATTGATGGTGAGATTAATAAGTTGCGATCCAGTCGTCATTGAAATTTTGACACAATAGCTCAGACGGTAGGGATACCCCATTTTAACCGATTGTAAACAAGGGTACGGAAGATCGAGTTTCCGGCTCGGCAATCTTTCTTTTCGACGTTTTTTTGTCATTATTTATTGCTCAACCACCACTGTTCTTGTGGGGAAATCGGTCAAATGCTTAAAAATATGTCGTATATATAGTACCGGAGGAGATATCAGTTGAACAGACCGCCGCAATAAAAATGAAATACTGTTGAAAATGGCGTTTTGCACTGTCCAATCAATAAATCAAAGAACTCTGACTGGGTCTCGGCGACTTCAAAATATTGTAATAAAAAACGAGTAAAATGCAACCAAAATGCGTCTTCACTTTTTAGGAGAGATCCCCCGTATCCCCCTTGTGAGAGAGGGATTACCCCATCCCAAACCCTCCCCCATCTAGGCGCTTCACACCTCGCCAATGCCGTAGAAATTGGAAGTTGCGTACACTTCATTTTCATCTAGCTACGCTTCTGAAAAGAAATAGAAATGTAAAAAAAGATTCTCCTCCGTTGTTTTTTGCTAATCTTATAACTATCAAAAAGTCATGGTTAATCATAAAACAAAACATATTAAACATGTTCTGTTTTTAGTGACTGTAATTCTTGAACTACTGAAACTACTTTTACAAGAGACAGCTCAACGCATCCTCGTTGGTTTTATCATGGAAATCACGAGACATCTCCAGGTAAGTACACTTATTGGTTTTGTTGGTATTATGCCATGCATATCATCTGCATTCAGACAATATCAATATGATATCACAGCTAAATTAAATTTAAAAAAATATATCTGAATATCTAAACCGTGCTATTGTTTCTTGATTGATACATTTGTGTCAGTAACTAGCAAGCGCCATAGCTTTATTCAGGTTAGAGGAAGGATATCCTGCCTCAGTTGCAAACATTGGTCTAATAAAGCAGGGTCGAATAAACTAGATGACATTCGGCAGAACCTCGCGTGACCGCGATCTACTGTAACGTATTCCTACGCGCCGATTGACATGTTCGATTATTTGACCTTTGAAGTGTATTGCGACGCATCTTGAATGCTATCGTTTTATTATATTATCTTTTTTTGTTTCTTCTATAAAATATATTACCGAACCAGCATTCCGTATTTTATATTTTCATTTACTTGATTTCGCAAATTATATGACTACCTAGTGTGCCGTCATTTCTCTGACGAAACATACTAGTTTAAGCAAGACTCTCTGGAGTTTAGGGACAATTTTTACGTGGTGGTTTTTAACAGTAATATATTTTTTTTGAGCATCGAACGATTCCATTACGTATTTCGGATTGTTTGTTTGTCCTGCATAATTGTTAACTTCGATAGCCTTTTTTTAGGAATAAAATAACTCGCTTCTGCATGATTACGATTTCGTTAATCGTGTTTTGGGTCAGACTTAGAGTCTGAGAGTGGTAAGCATTCGATACAAACGCTATAAAAATAGTGTGGTTTAAAATACATTTCGATGGAAGAACAGAAAATGGATTTCGACAAAGTGATGGACGAACAGAAAATGAAAGTGCACATCGTTGTAACTGTAGTGGTATATACATTGGATTAAAGTTGTCATTGAGGTAAATAAAATTGAGTTTTTGTTTTGCTGTTGCCTTTTTGTCAATTTCTTCCAAGAATAGTATCACATTTTCGATTCGTTTTTTAATTTTGCTCATATTTTCAATAGAAAAGTATTAAAAGGAAAAGTTCAATGTGAAACTATTTTTTACGTGACACAATCGGTAGTTATTCGGTCGTCAGGAATGCTGTGTACATGTAGGAGTCCCGACCAAAATAATTATTTTATGTCAATTAATAATGTGTCTTTGATAAAATGTATTAACGGCATAAGTTAACGTGAAGAAGGATAAATAGAATACACAAATGTACATGGTTGGTGCCGAGATAGAGAAAGTTTATCCGGTTCTGCTAAAGCTCGCCCAGTTTTCTTTTTCTAAGCCTCACCGGATAAACTTTCTCCATTTCGGCACCAACCATGTATTCTCTATTATATATCTTAAACAATCAATCTCTATGAAAGTTGGTTGTGGATTTTGATTCGGAAGCTTGACACTTTAGATATACAGATCTGATCTGATATAGCTACTTTGTGAAAAATCCTGTTTTGACAAAAAATTGTTGTATCTCAACGGGAATACTTCAACGTGCATCGATGGCCTTTTTTTCAATTTAAAATTTAAGTTACCAGGTAAACAATAACATAACGATTGAAACTGTGTTGATGTGCGATTATGTTACGTTCTCTTATTGCATTATTTTAAAATCATAATGATGTCCATATCTGTCCTCATCTTGGAATTTTAAATAAGATAATGTTAATTATGCATGGTGCAAATAAATGGATGTCTGTGTTATGTAACTAGTGTTTGACTCCAATAAATGAAACAATTGGTTATAGACCGGTAACAAAATGTTAGCAAAAGGGGTTGTTAAACAAACGTTAAAATGTAATCCACTGATTTGGTTGCGGACTTTTAATATCATCAGAAAATAAATATTTCCTTGTATATAATAAAATAAATATAGTTTGGTTTCGAACAAAACTGAATATTCTATATTTAACTAACCAAACAAAAACGTATTAACATGAGAATATAATTCCAGCCATATATTCCTTACACTTTTGTCAAAATACCACTATTATACTCTATCCAAAACATACACTACTTTATATTTCAATCTTATTGTGTTTCAATGATGAAATTCAAAGCAAAACACATTTTGAATTATATTTTTATAATTTAACATTGCAAATTCCAATATTCCATGTAGGTGTGCTATAATTTTATATCATTCCAGATGTAAATATTCTAAAATGCAATATGTATGTGGTTAAATGTTGCTTTGGTAATACACAAGTGCATATTTCTGATGTAAAAGTTATATTTAAATTGCATATAATAAATTACGTACAAATGTTGTCAATTGCAATATTTACGGCGTAAAAATGTTTGAAATTATTAATTATTAAACTGTACTACTAATTTCGTCTGGCGAGATTTCTGTGACGAATAACACCAGTTTCAGCTATACTTTCTGGTCTTAAGAAACAACAACAGCGGACATTTTGGTTTATTTAACAGTAGAAGTATTTTGTAAACATCAAAAGAAAGCAAAACATTTTCCGGATTTTGTGTAAACTTTAAAAAGAATACAATAAATGGATCCGACCAGTCAATTGATTTCGTATATCGTGTGTTTGGTCAAAAGGGTTAGCATGTGAGACAAACGTTTTTCTTTCTTTTTTTTTTTTACTAAATTACGAGGTTTCAAACGGAATGGAAGAACAGAAAATGCATGTCGTTGTTCTTTAATTGCTAAATGTATTGGATTTAAATTGTCATATAGGTAAGCGTGTCCTAAGTTTTGTTTTTTAATAACTCCGTTTGCTAAATTTTGTTTTTCAATAATCCCTTTTAAAGCTCAAATAGTGTCATATATTTTTTTTATTTTAACTTTTAATCGATATTTGAATTATCCCAATTGTGTACTATGTTTGATTATAATTATTTTCCATTATTGTTGAGTATTAATATATAACCACAAAATGAACCTAAAGAGACGGTCTTATTTAGTACAAACCGTTGTTCCACGAAGAATATGACCGCGGAGAAATGCAAAGTGTACCGCAATCGACGTACGACTTTCATGTGACACATGCACGTATACTATACGTCGAACTTGTCTTCTTGCGATTTAATGTTGATAATACAATTGTGGAAACATATCAATTTTCATTCGTTCGTGCGAAAACACTGTTTCCAAATCGAAAAAGAGCGCGAATATGAAAATAAAGCAACAATGATTGGAATAAAAGTAGGCCAATGCTTGCCCGATTTGACCCAACATTGAGGGTATCGGCAGAGCTGGTACGAGAAACACATGGGAGATAATTTTTCTGGGAATCGATGGAGCTGTATTGAATGGCATATCGACTGCTCATAGAGTATTTTACTATATGACTTTATAACATTGGACAAGAATCTCGTCAGTTTGCTGGTCAGATATATCAATATATATCTCCAAATACGACTAATAACAGAAAATTCGGCCGATACGGAGCAAGCACGGCTGATATAAAAATGCGACAATCACGATTATCCACCGGTCAGAATTCACGAGTAGCTACGTCGATGCAATACCGTAACGATATGGGTTACGTCATTTTAACAACGCAAATGATAAGTTATTTTAGACTTTGTATCTGTATTCAACTTTTAAAATGACAACAGCATAAAATAAAGTGATAGGTGACGAATTACTGGTTTAACTTGTGATCGGTTTGATAAGCTTTTTCTTTACATCCCTTAAATATTCTTCGATTTTAAGTTTAAGCTCACGTTTTCAGTACGCAATAAAAAGTCGCGTGCCACATGTAAATTTCACATCATAAAGACCACAGTCTAGACCCCATCATATTTAAAATATAAATAAATATCAATGAAACAAGTGACTTATGTCAGTATTCTTATAGCAAGCTTTAAGATGATGAATGTGTACTTTTTCAGATATATAGAGATCTCTGGTTTCCAAAAATAATTTTGGTACTGTGTCACATTCGGCAACATCGACAAGTTTAAAGATAACTAAAACTACCTTTAAAAATCAGCTGCTAGCCTGTTCTTGCGTTCTTCAGTTATATTTGAATCGCCCAGTTTTAACGATGGTTATATCCGGAAATATTTCTGTAGACATATAATGTTTACCAATGCGCGTCATATAAGCTTCTCTACGCATTTATCGACAGCAATCGTATAACCAGCGAAATGAAAATTAACAGACGATTTCACGCGTGAGATTAATAATTAATAAAACGCTCTTAAATTTTAACTTCAAATATTTTATCAATAGTAATTTGAATGTATATCTCGTTTAAAGTATGGGTTATTTCGCATAACATTTGGTATTGTTTTACAAAATCAACATATTTAAGCATTTTTGAGAAATTTGGGCAAAATCAGAAATGCAATTAGAAAGTAATATGAACGTTTTTTTAAGTGCATTTGCCGAGGCTATCTACACATTGCCAAGGAAGGAAAAAAACTGAAAACTGCGAGAAGCGCTAAATTTTTGTCCTGAATATGAAAGTAAGAGATTCACTCTTTTCTTATTTATTTTTTGTTATTGGACACTTAAGTGTATTCGTTTTTTCCTTTTGATTTTTTTTCAAAAGCATGTATGTCAATGACATATGTTCAAAATTGTGTAAATTTATAATAACATACTTTTTGCAATGCAATATATTATTATAAAGTCAATAAAAAAAGTCCTAAATAGAATGCATCCTTATTATTGGGTTTCAGACAGTTATAGTAGTATACGGAATACGCTCTCGAGCTATTAATGTTGTTTTATAGCTGAATACAACGGTCAATATAAATTTAACATACATGTATATATTAATAACACTTTTTCTCAAAGACTATAATTAACTTTTATTTGGAATGAAAATACCGTCGACAGGATACTTTTAAAGTTCAAACAAATTAACCACAAATGCTAAACACATGTTCATTACATCAACAAGTGCATTTTTATCAAAATATTATCACTTTTAACATGATACATAAAATATAAAATAAAGAACTACGCAATCAATACCAACATGTGAAGCAAACGAAGATTGGCAAAATGAAAAAAACATTACCGGTAAATAACATTGAAAATACATTTACAAAAGAAACGTAGATATTACATGTACATGAATTTCGATTGCATTGAGTCATATATTCGCTACATACGTATTTATTTTTTTTTTGGGGGGGGGGGGGGCGGTAAATAACATTTATTCGCCAATATGCAAAACATTAAAAATAAAGCATCAATTAAATAAACCTTAAATACAGTACAAGCAATCATGTAACGATCATGCAAGACAAGTTTATAACAATTATGACAATAAACATAAACAAATAGATAGGGAGGTTAGTCAATAGAACAAAATAATTCACTATATTCCCACTTAACACGTGCTTGAAAAATGATTTTTTTTATAACTGCGCAAATGCTAGCATGCAGTTACTTTGTAGACTACGACTTAAATGGGTTTTTCGTCTACACAGATAAAAAAAGCGTTATATTTCAAGACAATTAAAAAATGACGAAATTCACTATAAATGTTTAATATCAGAAGTGATATGATGTAATGAAACTTGTATGGCATTACAGTTCCAAAACAGGTGGTCATGTTTCTGTCTGACAGAACGTGCATTTGTCTGAGTCGCATATCATTGTATTTGCCAAATTATTTGTTTCTAGTATATTCTGAGTAAGTCCTACTAGGACTCATGGACTGAATTAAAACATTTTGGTTTTTAATCCGATGCATGCAAAATTTATAGTTATGTGCAAACTTTAAGGCTAAATATATACCGAAAAGATATGACCACACCATTCATCATTAATTTGTGCTATGTTCTTCAGTTTAAGCGGATAAAGTGTTATTATATAGCATGTAATACTCCTTAAAATCGTCGAAAGTGTTCACACGCGATAAATTTGTGTTTGAATTCCGTTTAATTTACAAATGGTCAATTGTATGTCATGATGCCTTTGCCAAATGTTATTCCTTTGTGATACCATCTTTGAACATTAAACGCTCGCTGTCCAATTAATAACGTAAAAAGTGTCGAAAGTTCTTGAAATGTGGTGTTATTTTCTATAAATCAGTCTTTAAAATTGTCAAGTTGTATTCTGTAACCTGAACTGTACTTACTTTGGTTGAAAATGTCTGAAGGCAAACCTTCCATGGTAACAGCGGCTTATCGAAAATGATAAAGTAAGATATGTGTTCTAAAAATAGTTATAAAACGAGCTAAAAAAAATAGATGATTTCATTATTTTGTTAATGAATTCGTTTCTTTGTTTTTGCGGTATATGTTGTAGTTTTTTTCCACTAGCACGCTAAAACTAATTTATGTATTTCGATCACAATTTATGAATAAATTAAATCTACGTAGCTAATGTGTTTTGATTGTTATTTGTTTACCACTGTAAACAAATAACAATCAAAACACATTAGCTGCGTAGATTTAATTTATTACCGGTATACAATGATCGAATTGCGTGTCCAAAATATGTTAAATTATAAGTGTGTTCGCCATTAAATAAACTAGTACGTATTCCATCATGTGGTGGTCGACGTCAAACTTGTGGTTTAAATGGGATTAGTTCGCCATTAAATAAACTAGTACGTATTCCATCATGTGGTGGTCGACGTCAAACTTGTGGTTTAAATGGGATTAAACGAAGGCAAGAATATTACACACCGCAACCCATATCACGGACAAAATAAACAGCGAGGCATCACACATTAAACCTCTCATAAAATAGCAACCTCTTTTTGTTCTTAGATTTCTTTCTTTCTTTTCCTTCTTTTTGTTCTTAGATTTGTTTCTTTCTTTTCCTTTTTCCAACATCGAATCCGTCGATTCGTTTTCGATCCCAGATTTGTTTTTCTTTTTCAACATCATCACAAAGCGTTGCACAAGGCTTATGAGGATAATCAGAGCGTGGCAAATTGAAAGAGCCAAAATGCAGTGAGACGCGCGAGGTGTGTCTTCGCAATTTTTGGGAATTTCGGATGCGACCCTGGTAAGGCACACGCCAAATGTTAAAAATAACGTACTGGCAAAGCTGATTCGGCTGCCACTGTCCGCGGGAAGCAGGAATGTAAAGGGACCCAGGATCGAGACGACGATTATCGGACCGAAAATGTGGATCATGTAGTAGCTTGGTCTACGTTCGAGTTCAAGCTTGAATTCAACCGCACCAGGTTCGTGCTCACTAAATACCGTAAAATAGAATACAATATATAACGTATTTTTTTATCTCTGAACCAGCAATGTTTTTGTAGTGATCATACGGTCAATTCTTAAAGCAAATACTACACTTCTAAGTGTATTATTCATGTCACATACGTTCTGCATTTTCGAGCTTAATAAGAACCTTAAACGAAAAATACTTACACTGTATAATTGGATTTTAAATACCATGCGCTGTTTTGTTGATAATACGTAACCTCTTTGCCACCTTCACTTCTCAATAACTTCAATTGCGATTCGGGATAACACGCCGACTCAAAGAACAGACTGCAGGTCTGCGTATCATGTGGGAATCTGGAGGTCTCTACGGAACACTGTGAGTCCAGTACCTACAAATAAAATATGGAAAGCGATTGTGTTTACAATTACATGTATTTAAAGATCCATACACACTGCCCGATACTATTATGCTATAGAAAAACAACAAACAGTGCCATACGAAGGTTACTTACAATAAGAAGACGCTAAAACGAGTAAAATTGGTGTACAAACGTAAAATACTAAAATTCTGCAACTTTAAGCATATAAAAATCAATTCACAATGTCATCTTGTGTCGTTTTACGGATGATCTCTAGTCAAGATCGGATTCATTCGGGTTATTCATTCGTTAATTTGCATAATTTGGAGCGCATTTGCCTGTGCTTTTGGTCGGCGCGCTTTTATAATAGATAACGGGCTATTTCAAAATCATGGGAAAACCCCATTCTTTTATTGACGCATTTCCATTCAATTATGTATTGCACCACATATTCTTTCATTTGTGCACACTCTCTTTCCTTTTCTTTCATGATGAATCGCTAAGAGCAGGACGTCCTTGCTTGAGCTCCGCTAATTTATAACATAAGGATTATTCATGAGAACTACGTCATACCGCCGAAGCAGTCCGAAGTCAATCTCGCGTCCGCTCGTAAATTTAAATGGAATATATTGTCCAACAAAAAAAATAAAAACGAGCATTTTTTTATCTCGTTTTATTAATGTTGCCAGACAAAATCTAGCTGAAAGTTTGGCAATTGCTCTAAGGAACACGGATTTTGTTTGGGTTAACTTGATTTTACAAAGTATTCATGATTTTGAGTGTTAATGGATCATTAAAGTTTATACATATCTATAAGTTAAAATCATGTCAGCTTACATGAATACACACATTTAATAAACACATTTATTTCTAGAAGCAAATCAAGTTTTATAGTAAAAAGAACACATTGATTTACAAACTTCTTCCTCCGCTCTAAAATGAAAGATTTGTACTTTGTTAAGATGTTACAATTGCTAAATATGTCACATGAAAAAGACTTACCTAAAAAACAACAATAACACATTAATGTAATTATAGATCAATAGTGCATATCGGCTCGTACGTGTTTGGAAATATTGACAGTAAAACAGATAATCTTTTTAAAATACTTTTATCTTTGTATTAACTTTACAGCGTTTCATGTAAGTGCTTTACGAAAAAGTGCATTTTGCGGATTCTGGTTTTCCAAGTCTTCTTTATGTAGTTTCAAGAAAACGAGAACTTCGCAAATTCAGGTTTTAATACAAACAAATGTTACACATAAAGGACTTGCGTTATACAAATAAGACAGTTTACCCGATTGACGTTATTTTTTTAGTCGGCGCAGGCCCTTTAATTACCATGATGGTAATGTGTTAATAAACTTTTCTTAAATGATGCTTGGCGGAGAAATGGTCATATTAGACTTTTTGAGGGATGACCATATTTATAAGTGACCGCAAGTTAAGAATTTTGATAAGGGACCAACTTTCAAATACCAATAACGATAACGCAAATAAAAATATATAAAAAGACTAAACAGTGAGAAAGTATCTGTTTCGTTTCGTCATACATTGCACTGCATGGTTAATTACGAATAGTAAGCATATATATATATATATATATATATATACTTGAATGGGGAACCAGCTGACGTTGCCATCATTCGACACCCATAGAGATAGGTCGGCAGATCCAAATCCCGTGAAGGATTTGTAAGAGTTATTCAGACGTAGATCTGGCTTCCAAATATCATCTTGTGGCTGAAAAAAATCCTCTGTTTACGTCGTTTCAAAAGATAATTATTAAACATTTAGTCATATTTACTAGACTCTTTAGAAACGTTTAAGGAAACGCTGTTACAGCAAGATTAACTTCAAATTTATTTAACGCTCACTTGAAGTTTATTAACCTTACTTGTGTGTACATGGACAATTATTTTAGAATATTTGCTTAAAGAAGTGTACTTTATGTTTCGTGTCATGATAATAGACCGTGCATCCGTGTTCCATAACTACCGAACTATAAAAAACGCCGTTAAACAAGCATACAGTGTGTATTTTATAACAGGATAGCAGGATTTAAATGTGTCAACAATTAAGAACAACTTGTGAAAAACTAAGGCTTTTAACACATTAGCGCATCAATCCCAACATTTCCTTGCCATACATATATAAAAGCATACCCAGGTATGCTATAAACGGCCAAAAGCGGTCAAATAACAGTCAATTTATCGGCCGAATATCTCAAAACGATATTGTATTTAAAAAGTGAATAAGTTTTTGCAAGGTGAAACGATATCGTGCTGACATAGTTCTAAGTTTGACATAGGCCCGGTATTGTTTCCATTAGAGGGGCCGTCCAACGTTTTGGTAAATTGTCAAAATTAAAAAAAAAGTTGTTTCAGATTCGCAAATTTTCGTTGTAGTTATGATATTTTTGAGGAAATAGTAATACTGACCATTTACCATGCTCTTAAATATCTATTATACGCATCTTTTTATGATTTGAAAACATGAAAATCAAAAGCGTCGTGCGACGCGAAACGATTGAATAATTTGGAAAGTTCTGTTGTTGGCGTTTTATTTTGGGATACTACGAGGATTGCTTATATAGGTAAAAAATGCATCCGCTCCAAGCATGAGCATCGATGGTCGAGTGGTCTAGGCGGGAGACTTTTTACTCCAGGACTCCAGGGGTCAGTGGTTCCAGCCCTGTTGAGGGTTACCTTTTTTCCTTTTTATAAATTGTATTCTTGTTTTGTTTTTACTGGGGATTTTTAGTTCAAATGTTTAAATTTATCAATATAAAGCATTTAATGACAAGCTTCAATACATGCCAAAATGTGTTGGACGGCCCCTTTAACTGTAACATAACGATATCGTTTGGGGATGTTCGGCAGATATAGTTGCCAATATTAGACCGATATAAGTACCAATAGAATGCAGTGAATTCGTCAAAGTATACACGCTCTCCAATTGAAATTAGGCAAATGATGCATGTATCTTCATAATGATTACTCATGAATTTATACAGGGGAAAATGAAACCTGTTTTGTTTGTAGTTAAATTAAAAGAAACGACTAGCTTTGTTTAATTTTTACAACTCATGAAGAAGAACTACCCTTATTTTTTATTACAATTGAAGCAATACATATCAATACAAATCAAATATGCAAATTATTCACTATCTAGTTGTAGTTTTTACTAAAAACTTAACATAAAATAATTGATGTATTTTACATTATTGCTTACACATAATAACCACATGTATGACCATTGAAGGCTCCACATGGAATGATTTATGTTTCGTTGCGGGGTAGCCAAAACAAACAATTAATATTCTGACAATAACCTCAGAAATGTCTGTTCGAAACCAAATTGAATTATTGTGTAATGATTTTTGGTTAAAAGATTTATTAAAATGCTATATACAAAAGAAACATATCTCTATATACATAATAAATTACTAGCGGTCTGGGTACATTAAACGTCTAACGAAAAAAGAACCAAGTCTTGCTTGGTAGACTATATTTTGCATTTGGTCTGGCGGTTTTGTGTTGATTTATGGGTGTAGTGTAAGTCGTGTATAATTAGTACAATGTCAAACACCTTCCTTAATAGGATGTGGTACTTACAAAAAGCATTTCCTCTATGCCGCCGTAGTCGTCTTTTTCCCAAGCAAGTAACTCGTCTTGCCAATGAACCTGTAGTTGCACGGAAGTGGATAATGCCTCCTTCGGTATGTCGAAATCTAGTATACCTGAATAATCGACGACAATTGTCAGTTACCATAAACATCCAAATGGGATGATCTCTTTTCGTTATATTTTATAGAAGTCTTAAGCTAATACCAATAGCTCATTATGCATAGTACCTCATCCATTATAAATCGCAAACATGAGTTATACGAGTAATAGTAACATGTGTATACAGTGAACATTGCATCTATAAAACATACTTACTATGCAGAATTAAACCAAGTTTTACTTCTATAGCGTTTGTTTGATTCTTCAATGGTCGGATCCTTTTGTTATAATTAGAAGACTTTGCTCTGGCAAGCAGTCTGTTAACATCGTCTACTGTTGAGGTGCCCATGGGGACCACAAAGTCTACAAAAATCACCAAAAGAGTAAGTCTCATCTCTTGCAGTAGAAAGATCAACACTAACGCTACATGATATCTACGCCAGTTTTATTATCATTGAGGCCAAGCAAATTATACTTATGGTGCCATGTGCTTGATAGTTAAATTGCGAATTTTGTTGATAAATCTTATCATATCCTAGTGATTTTGAAGAGTAATTGGGCTATTCTATTGCCTTCATAGTAATTTACTGATCTTGACAATACAAAATACCGGCGCACCCTAGCTGTATTTCAACCGATTACTTCCAAACTCCTTTTAAAGATTAACATTTACAATGATTGCATCATTCTTACCAAAGTCAGTATATAGTTTTAATAAAACTTTTTATGTACATTATTAATCATGCGAAATGCTCAATCATATGTTCCCTCTATATGTCCAACAACATGTATAGGATCTTGACCTGTATACTCGATAGAAAGTAAAGGTATTTCAGTTGATTTCACTGCAGTTCCTACAACTTAAATATTCTTGTTTACGCCATGACATAACCACCACTATGTATTAGGAGTCAAATTTAAATCATTAAAAAGCTGTAATCTTGTTTTTCCAGAAGATATGAATATTCGTATGAAAATATTTGTAATGTCATATTTATAATATTTTTGGTTTGGTTTACTGTACATTATTTGTGAATAACTCAATTTATCAAGATTAATATAAATTAAGAGCATCAAACAAGTTTTGTTAATCAATTTTGCAGAAGTAATGTACAACGATGTTTTGCTTCTGTTAATAATTATACATATATGTGACCTTGTTGCTATATTTGTTGATCTTACAAATAAAAGTGAGGCTACTGAATATGTTGTTTAAAAAACCAGATTAAATCTTTTACTGGTCCTTTAATTGTATGGTACGTGTGGCATGCACAGCTCGATCTGTGCAGACATCTTATGGAGACATCTTTATCTTTACTATTATGCTTGAGGAAAATGTGCAACTTCAATAATCTTGGGAATGACATTTCAAGATAATTTTGGCCGAAAATCAAAAGAATCCGTATCTTGGAGTCTTACACTCAACCTTAATACGCAGGTGCGCGATACAACATGCGATCGTGCATGTTTTGATGTGGATTGTAGTGAATGATAACATAAATGAAGTACGATGTCATTGAGATTTGAGCCAAGGGCGCATGCTTTTATCTTGACACGCTGTCTTTACACACAGCGATCATGTGTGGCGTCGTGAAGGAAATACGCATGATCATGACGTTAAGTACACAGTCCTACTCGGTTACTCCTTTCTCCATAGATTCAACAAAATCAGGGCTAATCTATTTAACTTTGTAGGGGTCATTATCAAAGTGGTGTGAAGCGCTGATCACTGTTGAAAGAGATAACAAGAGGGGATTTATTGGCCATATCTAATTACAAGATACTGGTGTAGAATGCTGAGACTTCAGAGGGTTTTAAACATTGCTCACACACTAAATGAATAATTTGATTGTAGAAAAATACAGGAGCATGCATTTTAATAGGTATCAAAGAGTTAATTAATATTAAATAACTAAAGCACATTTTAATAAAGAGCATCGTGCTTGTATTTGAATGATGGATTAAAATAAAATAAAAAACAGATCAAAACTTGTACATAGTTTATTATTGAATTTACAACATGTTAATTAAACTATGTTATGTAAAGTATATGAATATGCGAATAGTATGTAATGATCTCAGAGCATAATTATAATTATGTTATATAAAATTATAATGCAGATATTTTTTATTACACATAATTATCAAATTATTCAGAAGTAAGCAATTGAATATTCCTTATTTTTTCAATGTACATCTATTAATGTTCATATAAACAAGTTGAAATAGCATTAATAGTATGCCACATAAACTCTATAGAATTCTTGTCAATTTATAATAATAGAATGCTAAGCTGCCGTATACATTTATATTTAGTACTGTCATGATTGTAACCCAAACTTTTCTTGCAAGGACATTTCATGGAAAAAAAACATTAATTTATACACCAAATACCAAATTCACATTTGTAATTCACATAATAAATGTTCACATAATATACATAACGGGTAACCATGTTACTAATCAGTAAGTTAAAAAAAACAATTTTTTTAATAAACAACTTTACAGGACTATCAGCATGAGTATCCAGCATGATATTTGCTAGTGGAGTGTTGAACTTAAATTATATAATTAAATGAATTAATTAGATGTAGTATGCTGTGGTTGATAAATATTAAATACCAAAATGTCCCAACTTAAAGTCTTATCAACATGAATTTTGCATTGATCTACTTCAAACATATTATCCATCTGTGCACTGGTTCATCAAACATCATGTTTCTTTCTGAAAAACAAGAACAATACTTTATTGTTTGAAATTCTTCTCAGTAAAATAACAGCATGCTTGTATTTGTGTACACTTATTTTTTAATATGTAACCACTTACACAAATTGTACATCTATTCAGATTCAAGACATAAATTCCAACACTATGTAGGCTAGATACATAAAGTCAGTCGAAAGGTTTCGCCGTTATACGGTACCTGATCATTTAGATTTTAATAATGATTAATACTAACGATAACTAACATTATGTATAAACTTATCGATATCATGTGTTCGAACCCTTACAACTTCCTACACAATCAAAATAAAACATTATGTATATCAGAATTAAAGTAAAATGTTATTATGCAGCATAAGGCTTCAAAATTTGAAAGCAACATTTTTGCTATTGTAGGCATATATGACGGTATCTCCTTCTCTCATAAATGCATTTCAAAGAAACATATTTTCCTCCAGCTTTCTTCAGTAAACTCATTTTTGTAAAATGAATTTAATGTTGTAATGCCACATTCCTCAATTTTAAGTTCCGACAAAAGAACTTTAGATAGAAAATCAGCATTAACTAAATGTTTGTATATCTCTTTTGTAGATGTAATGGGGGTTTCCTCTGACTCTTTAACTAATATCCCCTTAATTTCTTCGTAACCTGTCTACACACTTCATGTGTGTCGCGATATGACATACAGTATTGCACTATATGCTCTCCAGTTTAAATAAAGGTTTTCCTTCAACACTTTTTACACTGTGATCTGTTCCTTTTAACCAACTGGAAATGTTGCCACTTTTAATTGCTGGTTCATCTCCACACTTATTGTTTTTTAGAAATGCTTTGAACTCATCAAAGATAATATATTCTGAATCAGTTTCGTCAAAAACTATTTTAAGTTACCTCAGTGATGGAATATGAAAAGTCATTTTGGTTCTTAATCTGAAAGAGTAAAGAAAACTATCTTTTAAAATCATAATAACTTCTATAAGTTTTAATTTCAATCATTTCATATTACATGTTCGGTGCTTGTTACATGTCAAATGTAAAATCTAACAAAGGTGAACATAAAATTATTTTACTAACAAATTTCAAGCTTACCTGTTTTATAAATATAAAATATCAAAATAAATGTTGTATTGGCTATGAATATTTGGCACAACTGATAATTACACTGGTCGATAACTCTCTGAAACATGTTGCAGCATATTCAGATTTGGCCAGATATAACACCTGGGTTCATTTATTATCGCCAAGCAGGCTGTTGTCAGCCTGACAGGGGAGTGTGCTTTATGACCACAGAACAGTTAACACTAATTAGTTCTGCTGATAAGCCGATGGCTAAAATCTTGCCGTCCTGGGAGTAACTGAGTAGGACTGTACATACGGACTTACAAAAAGACATCTGCACTGCTGGATGTCTCCTTGTTGTAAAGGGGCAAAAGTTATCCGTGAATTTGAGAGAATAAAATGTTTTAAAATATAAATTGTATTTCGTAGCATGTGTTCTATAACCTTTTATTTTAAAATTTTAAATTTTTAAAATCAGCGAATAATTCATGGAGAATAAGTTGGTTCCTTTTTCCGTTTTTGAATAAGGAATAAGGAAAAGTTCGTTATTCGTTATTCAAGCTTAACATATTTGATACAGGGTTTTAAAGAAAAATAACGCATATATTTCTTAAGCAAATTAAAACATAATAACTCGAATGCATTTACTTTATGTATTACGTTACATATTAATGTTTCTTCTTCGCGCTTGCATAGGATTTCTTGTTTAAACCCAACCGATATTTTCTAATACGAATACTTACTTCGCATCAACAAAAACTAAAGCATATAACATTATTTTACATGTATGTGATATAAAAGTGCAGTCTTGTACATTTCAACATGTTTGCGTTTATTTACAATCCAGTTCCTTTTCCGCGGCTGAATAAGGTACAATTAAGGAACCAGTTCCTTATTCCTTATTCAAGCCGAATAAGGAACTGGCATTTTCTTACTTAAACATCAATGCAATTAAGCCAAAGTTAACCACACATAAATGAACATTATTATATATAGGTTGTATATTGAAAATACTAATTGCAATACATTTCTACTTAGGTTTAAGTATGATAATCCGGTTCCTTGTTCAGTTTGAATAAGGAATAAGTAACTGGTTCCTTAATTATTCCTTATTCAAATCGAATAAGAATCTCGAATGTTCTTTCTATAAATTATAAATCAAAATTAACCAACGTGACGAATAAAATCAACGAAAATTTTTGTTTAAGTAGGATGGGTATGAGGAAGGGCATTAATGTTTCTGAAGAAAAATCATAATCACATTTTTTATCATGGACATTGGACTATAAATGTGACTAAGAGTGTTGACATGTTTTACCATAGCCATATAAGGAAAATGCTCCGCCGCCTGGCCATGTTTTTAAACCGACCGGAACCATTTTCAAACTTGTCCGAGATATCAACGGGACACATTGTTTTACCAAATTTCATGAAGACGGGACAATAAATATGGCCTCTAGAGTGTTAAAAAGGTTTTTTAATAGCCATATATAGCCATATAAAGAAAAATGCCCCACCCCTTGGTGCCAATGTTTTTCAACCAACCGGAACCAATTTTGAACTTGCCCAAGATATCATTGGGCCATATTTTCTTACCAAGTTTCATGATGACGGACAATAAACCGGAACCATTTTTAACTTGTCCAAGATATCATTGGGACAAATGTTCTGACCAAATTTCATTAAGATTGGACAATTAATGTGGCCTCTAGAGTGTGAACAAGGCAAATGTTGACGCCGCAATACACACACCACACGACGGACAAAAGGCAATCACTAAAGCTCACCAATATCACATTGTGCTCAGGTGAGCTAAAGGGCAAAAATATAATCACTAGAAATTTTGTTCCACAAAAAATGGTCCTGGGCAACTTCCTAACCATGAACGTACACAGTAGTGTGTCCTGCTTCATTGACACATACTTTCATACTTAAATGTTTTGCCATTGCTTTGATCTGAATGTAAACAGAGCATGTGCATGTCTCTTGCGTGGGTATTGACAATATATGGCTTTGGATCACTTCGTTCAGTATGTTACACTCAACCCTGATAGGCACAGTCAGTGATCTCAACTTGACAGTCTCCAACGTCAGCTGAGTCTGAATCTGTTGTTGACGATGACGAACCACACTGAGTTGCTTTGTCTTCATACAATGCGGTGTTGAGAGAAGTTTCATCCTCAGTTCTCAGTTATGGATTCATCCTCATCAAGCAGGAAACCATCGTCAAGTGCTGTTGGGGATGATTCACCAAGTAAATGTCAAGATTGCTTGTGCTGCTTCTGCACCCCATAACTAAGTCGCTCCCTCCTGGGCATGGCCAAACTGAAAATACAAATGAGCATATCAGATGAACACCAAATCATATGATATGTATTATATGATATTCTGAATTTAGATTAACAAGAGCTGTGTTCGTGAAACACAATGCCCCTACTGCACCGCTTTGAAGCCATATATTTGACCATTGACATTGAAGGATGACCTTAACCTTTCACCACTCAAAATGTGCAGCTCCATGAGAAACCGCGCATGCCAAATATGGAGTTGCTATCTTCAATATTGCAAAATTTGACCTAGACCTTAAAGGATGACCTTGACCTTTCACCACTCAAAATGTGCAGCTCCATGAAATACGCATGCACGCCAAATATCGAGTTGCTATGTTCAATATTGAAAAAGTTATGGCCGGACGGACAGACTGACTGACTGACGGACAGTTCAACTGCTATATGCCACCCTACCGGGAGCATAAAAATATAAAGGCCTCATGAAATTTATAAAGAAGGCGTATAAGCATGCATTTTATAATGTTTCATAGGTGAATTCTTTTTCTTTCTATTAGCAATCCGACAACATTCAGGCTGTTCAATTGACTTGTTACTGCATATTGTAATAATGGCAATTTCTCCATAAGATATAACTGACTACTGAAGTTGATGTCCCCAAAAGCCAGTTACCTTTAAAATAGTATTTATGTGTGTTACATGAATGTTACATTGTAACCTAAAAACACTTCCATAATACAGAATTCCCTTTCTTGTAATAGAATCAGCCTAATTTTTATAAATTCATTGTCATATTTCAGCAAATAAACACCGAAAGACAATAAACAGCCAATCCACCATTTACATCACACACTACCTGGTAATAAGACAAAATTTTCCTATATTATAAATCGATCAACAAGCACCTGTTTACAATTAAATTCTTTGCTTTAATATTCCTGGATCACCGGATTAATATTGAATTATTAAATTCTTATATTAATTACTAAATGACTCTTGTATCAAAACTAAATTTATAAATGAAATCATATATTAAATGATCAATTAATTAAAACCTTCCTTAACTTATAAAACTGAAGCACTCTTTAATTAAGCACATTCTTCAACTCTTATCTCTTATCTGTTACCATACTGTTTCTGCCATAATAAATTTGAGATATTTCCACTGATAACACATTTCAACACCCATATAGCCATGAACGAGATGACAAAATTGGCAGTTCTGTATGGAATATTACATTATATTAGTAACTGGTGTCAAGTTGACATTGTTATCTACGTCTCTGTGTATATATATATCCTCATCAAGCATATATATATATATATTTGATAGTGATTTTTTTTTCACAAAAGTTGATTTTTTGTTATGATTATTTATCATTCAAAATGATGTTATTACTAATTGATATCATAGCCACACGCTAACCACCTGTGAATGAATATAGCGGAAGAACTGAAACGTCTGACATAAATTGCGAACTCTTTATCGGCGCGGATGCGCCACTTATCAGGTAGCAAGCGAAGCACTAACGATCGAGAGCACCTACGGCTTTGAAAGTCCATTGGCAAGATACCGGGCAATTTCTGCTGAAGTAAATGTTAAAGGATCAAAAAGACGTGTTATTTTTTTAAATAAGTACACATAAATGAAACAAGAAATGGTTATATATACTGCAAACCATCCTATATAAATCGTTAAATATGAAATATGTGTCAAGAGAGCTTGGTATTTTGCGAGCCTTTAAATGCCAGGATGTTAATGTTATTACTGATTGGCTAGACATTTATTTATTCTCTTGTTTTAATTACCGTTATCATTACATCATTTCTATTTACGATACTGAACGACATTTTCGTTCGGAAGATATATAAGGTCAACGTTACATATTTGTTTTTCTTGTTTTGTTTCTATTCATTATACTGTTACGATCGCTTCATTTTTATTTAATCAGAAAGGAACAAATCGTTGTTTTTGTTATATTTATCGACTCCGTTACATATGCAAAATATTACATGCACGCTATGTTTTTGAGCACACATACTCAATAATTCAATTAAAAAGCGACAACTTTAAGCGAACATAAATGCAACATTAGAGACCCCCATAACCATACTTTTCTAAAAGGTCATTCTTATCTGAATCGATTTAAGTTATAAAAAGTATATGTCATGTTCTAACCAAAAAAGAAATTGACACAAATCAAAATCGAGTTTTTTGCACCTTAATTTATCCAAAGACCTATAGATTGTAATCTATAGGTCTTTGATTTATCCGGCTGTTTTCTAACCTATTTCAGTACAAATTTGTACTTTAGTCTCTAACTTTATCATATGTCAAGGAGTAAGTAGTGAACACCTTTATTCATTCCCATTCAATATCTCCAAAATATAACACCATAACACCAATCTAAACTGTAAAACATGGCTTCGAGTAAATAATTTTGTTGTATTTTTTAGAGAATGTAGCCCTACATGACTCGATTGTTTAGTATAATGTAACCTTTATCATTTGACAGAACTGACGCCATATATTTTCGCGTCATACAAACAACAGTCGAAGTCCCGTTATCGACATGTCGTTTAAAAGGGATGGTGACGACTTTTCGGCACTAAATTATCAGCGGGTTCGTTGTTATGTTACAGCTGTCTGTCTATTCAAACTAGTTGTTTACTAGAAATGCGTTATGCTAGCATAATACGAATTAAATTTAAAAGGCTGTAGGAAACTTATCCAACTTCTATTTTCTAATTGAAATAATCCAACACCCAGCGTATATATTAGTAACTGTTGATGGCATTTTTCATGAAAAGTCTGCGGCCGGGAATCTCATTGCAATAATCCAACTTCTAGCTATTGACCCTCTGGGTAATTGGGAGTTGCAACTGGTTACGGCAAATTTCATGCCAAGTCTACCGCTTGGAATCCAGTCTGCACTTTAATCAGCAATATTAGCAACATTAACTATTTTATGGCATAAATAAACACAAACAGATCATAACTATATCTTTTATGCGCAAATTAATACAATTTACTTCATATGTGCTTGCGGGATAATGATATTTATCTAAGTTGAAAACACGTCACCAAGACACCAGTTCACAAAAACATATAAGCTTTTGCAATGGAAAACACCAACTACATGAGTGAAAGTTATTAGGGTTAAACTGGAATTCTGGTTTGTGGGTCGCCTCTAGGGCCATTTTTCCAAATCAAGTAAATCTTAAATCTGTTGAGAAAATTTTACAGGTTAATCCTACAAAATCACGTAAAATTTATGCAGCAATTTACAATGTCACACCATACTCATGGAAAGCATGTATTGATTTTTGGATAAACATTTTGTAGCGCAGAGAAAATTGAGAGCTGTAAATTTTGGTTGAAAGTTTCGTTGCTCTTTTTTAAAATTTATATCCCGAATAACTTGGAATTGAAATTTCCTTTAAATTAATTTCAAATAAAACATGCCATATCTTAATCGTTATGGTCTTTTAGTTGGGTCATTATTGAAACAGCTATTGTACTCTTAACTGATTAAAGAGAATGTTTGGACAAAACTGGATTTAGTGTTGGGTGTTATGATAACACGCTCAACATGTCTAATAACGAGAAGTACTTTTACCTTACTTTAAATGGTTTCTAATTGGCTAAAGTTCTGGAGCTTCAGAGGGGGGTCTCTGCCCACCCATGCCCCACACCAGGGCTTTGCCCTGCACCCACCTGGTTCCCTGGCTGCCCCCTGAACCCCAAGCAAATTTTCTGGTTTTCAAACATTTGTAATTTTTATATAACTCATGCAAGTTTTCCGAATTTGAAAATATGCTTATTTAAACATCAACAACTCCCGAATCCACGGTGAGATAAATCTCATGTCTAATCAAACATAATGTTTCAATGACTATATCCAGAACCTTCATTAGATAGATTGAATCATCAATTCAAAATTTCGGCTTTTGGTTTGAAGAAGGTTTTTTTTTGAGCATTTATCCGCAAAAATATGCAAATTGTTGTTGATGGTTACAGGTATTTAACAGGTGTTTGTTACAATATAAACAGTTGATTAAATTTGATTTTATGGATGCTAAATTGTTTATGCCCCCCTTCGAAGAAGAGGGGGTATATTGTTTTGCCACATGTTGGACCGTCGGTAGGTCAGTCAGTCTGTCCGTCCGTCCACCAGATGGTTTCCTGATGATAACCCAAGAACGCTTAGGCCCAGGATCATGAAACTTTATAGGTACATTGAGCATGACTGGCAGATGACCCCTATTGATTTTGAGGTCACTAGGTCAAGGTCACAGTGACTCAAAATAGTAAAATGGTTTCCAGATGATAACTCAAGAACGCTTACGCCTAGGATCATGAAACTTCATAGGTACATTGATAATGACTCGCAGATGACCCCTTTTGATTTTCAGATCACTAGGTCAAAGGTCAAGGTCACAGTGACTCGAAATAGAAAAATGGTTTCCGGATGATAACTCAAGAAAGCTTACGCCTAGGATCATGAAACTTCATATGTACATTGATCATGACTTGCAAATGACCCCTATTGATTTTCAGGTCACTAGGTCAAAGGTTAAGGTCACGGTGACTCGTTCATTTATTGTATGTGTGTGTCCAAAAACTTTAACCTTGGTTAAAGTTCCTTGGTTAAAGTTTGATAACTTTTGAAATATTGAAGATAGCAACTTCATAATTGGCATGCATGTGTATCTCACTGATCATTTTGAGTGGTGAAAAGTCAAGGTCAAGGTCATCCTTCAAGGTCAAAGGTCAAGTATCATTGTATTTTTTTTCCAAAAACTTTAACCCATTTATGCCTAGTGGACTCTCCCATCCAGCTACATTGGATCAATTTATCATGACTGGCAGATGACCCCTATTGATTTTCAGGTCAAAGGTCAAGGTCACAGTGACAAAAACGTATTCACACAATGGCTTCCACTACAACTGACAGCCCATATGGGGGGCATGCATGTTTTACAAACAGCCCTTGTTAACATTGGAATTTGGTTTAATCAGGAAGAACTTTGAGTTGCAGGCATGTACTCATAAAAGCCTAAAGCATTTAAGAAGAACAAATCCATTTCACAACTAAAACCCATCATAAAACTCAAAGCATAATCATTTAAGAAGAATTAGTCCGTTCCACTACAATGTTGCACCTGTTTTGGAGACAAAGACTGCATTGCACTTATGAATGTTTATAGATATTTCCCATGTGCACATATGAAAATATGTTGAAACAAAATACATTACAATTCTATATTCTGTGAACATACAGTCAATATTAGATTTCCGGGTATTTGGTAATAAGACTCCAGTAAAGTGGTATGTTGTTCTTAGCACAAAGTCTCTGTGATTAAATTTAACTTAAATAAATGCAACTTTTATTTTTTATAAGTTCTATGAACATATGTCATTCTAAACTGCTTCGATATGCAAATTGTAAAAAAGAAAGTCTGTCGATTTAATTTATTATTCTTTCACAGAAAAGTAGGGTGACAGAACTTCTGCAAGAAGACATCACAGACCAAGAAGTATCAAAATTAAGGAATGGAAAGTATGTGTCTGGAAGCAAAGTAAATCTGGTTCATATTATGTCTAAAACGCTGTAAATCTCTACTTATCCTGTAAAAGAAGTTGTTTTTAATTTAGTAACAAAAGTCCCTGTCTTATCAGCTTATTATAATTTAAATGAGTAGCATGCATCTTCTGGAAAAATGGGGGTAAATGCTTTTAACCCTTTGCATGCTGGGAAATTTGTCTTCTGCTTAAATGTCGTCTGCTGAATTTCTACAATTAGCATTTCTTTGATTTTTTTTCAATAATACTATCAGAATAGCAAACAGTTTGGATCCAGATGAGATGCCACGTTCTGTGGCATCTCATCTGGATCCAAACTGTTTGCAAAGGCCTTCAAAATTCGGTTCCCGCACTGAAAGGGTTAATGCTTATACATTAGGTCTGCACAGGCTAATCAGTGACGACAGTTTCAGCTTTGAGGCAATTTTTGGCTTAAAGGATGACTTCTAAACACGAAAAAATCCAGTCTAGGCGAAAGGTGTTGTCCCTGATAAGTATTTACAGACTGCATAGGCATAAATGTAAAACATACTGTACGCACACAGTAATATTTTTACAAATTTTCACATATGAGTCCTGGAACTCTATATCTTTCAAATCTAATCTTTCAAGTCCCCCAATTGAAAGAATGAGTCCAAATATTAAACGATATTAATTTTAAAGATTTTTCAATGCAATTTTGTGACTCACATAATTCGAAACTTTGCATCCCCAGAGGTTTTTGTGGATCCAGGACGCAGGGCTGGCAGGTAAAAAAATCAGTGCGCACATGAATGAAGCCCTATTTACTCAGAGCGCTGAGCAAACAATTACACATAGTTAGCAATGGCAGCAGTGAAGTTACACAATATCTCATACCTTGCTGGTTTTGACAGTTAAAGCCACTTCAGAAAAGTAATGTTCAGTAATCTTACGTGTCCCATAATCTTTGACACTGCTGTTTCGCAAATGTGGAAGTAATAAATTCAAATTTTATGACAAACATATCTTTCTCAAACCGTTCTGTCTCAAGTGTGCAAGTTTACCATAAAACAGTTTATCAGCAATGTTTTTGCCCAATTGGGAAAAGTACCGGTACCTGCCAGATTGGGAAAAATTAGCGCGAAATAAATTGAAAATGGGAAAATTCGCATTGTGAAGTTTTCAGATTGGGAAATAGGTGTATTTTATTTGTTGCTAACAAATACTTTAAAATTGATAACTTTGTGTTGTCAACAAGTTGTCAATATTATATTTACTGCATAAGGAAATAAACTGAATGTTGCATTTAATTGAAAAAAAAGATTTTTTCTTTTTGGAAACCTTCTATTGTGATTTTTTTGGACAGCAATTGGGAAATTTTTAGTTTTTCCCTTTTGGGAACGTGCGGTTTTCCGGTACTTTATAAAGAAAGAAAAAAAAAATGCTGGTTATACATAGGAATTTGTAGTAAATAGGTTTTATTGTGCTGAAGCACAGTCAGAAAAATATTCAAGGATCTGATTAAGATTTATGATTGTCTTATGCATGATAAACATCACACTCTGACCACTGTTGAAACTTGTGATTTCTAATTTTGATCAACTTTTTTTGTTTCTATTTCAGATTTGTTTGCAAACTATGTTTTCATAAGCCGATCTTCGACACATTGAGTATATTTTATGTTCACAAGCAGGGGAAGAAGCATTTAGCAAGTATGAATTTGTTGTTTTTTTGGGGGGAGAGGGGCAAGCATCAAATAGTGATTATCAATCAATTACTTAAGCTTGCATGGACACTGAGATAGGGATTATGTTTAGGTTGTGTCATGTCAAGGTATTTTATTAATATATTTTTTTATGCTCAGGTAAGGTGGCATAAAGCAGTCGCACTGCTCTGTCTGTCCGCCTGGCATTCTGTTTTCTATGAATGCTTGCAGATATAGAGCTGATTTTTGGTATTTGAGTCTACCTACATTACCAACAGATGAAGTGTGTTTCTTCCACTTCTTTGATTTGCACAATTATTTAACATTTAATTAATCATAAAAATGTACAATCCTGGGATGATACTTAACAAACATGTATACGCTCGCTTTTCCAGTGCAATGCTCATATTTACTGCAATCTTATCTATATACCTGACGGTTCACTCATAACTATGAATATGTCCTTAGTATAAGATGATGTTGCAGAATACTAGAAGAAATAAAATGTTGGTTATTTGCATATTGTTGTTTTAACACTTTTAGGTCAGGAGTATCATGCACTGCAAAAACAGGAAGTGGACGATTTAATTGAGAAACGGATGCATGAAAAGACAGTGAACATAGAGCAGTCACAAGTTCAACAACAGGTACTGGAAACAGCAGAGGCTCATATATTAAGTGTAACATCGTTTGGTGGGCCTCTACTACATGTAAATTTGTTAAAATCATGCACCTGGGGTTAAAATTTGGTCACACCACAGGTGCCACATGATTTGAATGACTTTAAAGGTAAATAAAAAAAACGTTATTTTAAAGCACAAAACCCAGAGCTTTAATGTTTGTAGGAAACATTTGAAAGAAGATTTGTAAAGAATGTGTTCAAATCATGCCTCTGTGGTCAAAACTGTCCACACAGAAAGGTTCATATAATTTATAAAGATTAAAAATTTGTTAAGATTTAATATGTAAGTAAATAACATAAAGTCTTCCTTGAAGCTTAGAGGATCAGGGGTTTAGTAAATGGTGTGTTACATAGAATAATGTTCATTTACAATTATGTTCAACCCATAGCTCTTGGGCGAAAATTGGCTTGCACCAAGGGATCACCTGATTAATATAGAATTTAGTCAATAACTTAAAAACATTTTAAACTGCAGGTGTTAGACATTAAGTAGTTCCGGTGTAAAATTGTATTTTGGTCCTGTATTATGGTCCTTCAAATAATGCCCATGCGGTCCAAATTTGCCCGGCCTAAGGTTTGAGAACTTTTAAATTGAATTTATATTTTGTATGTGACATCATATTGTGTTTGTCTCCAATGATTATTAAAATCATACTCTTCGGTTTGATACGGGCCATGCCCCATATGCAGATGAGCAATCTTGGGCCATCTTGGACCGCATGTTTTCTTTTGCATCCTATTTAATATGAATGCGATTTCAAGTGCAAAATATTGGATCTTTAATTATTTGTATATATCTCAGATTAAAGTAAAAGTGCAACATAAGGCAAGACCAAGTCCTTACCACAGGAGAAAGGTTATGGATCTCCACTATCAGCCTTCATCAGAAACCAGCACTGCATTCGCCCATAGTCTCTCTGGCAACAAGACTGCTGGGACAGAAGTGGAACGTTACTCTGGCAAGAATGTCAAGCATTTAGCGAAGGATTGTGTAACAGAGTCACTTTCAAATAACCATGTGAAAATGAGTTTAACTGATAAGGAAAAGTGTGATGTTAAATGGAAGAATAGAAAAGACAATTTGAAAACTTATGTTAAGTTAACAGCTTTTAAGTCAAGAGATGATTTTAATAATTCCTGTGATGACAATGAGGAAATTGTAAGTAGTGCAAATGTCAACAAATTTATAAACAACAGTGACACTGAAAATACAAAGAACTATTACCTAGCAAGGAAAAAACAAAAATCTGACTATGAAAAAGACATACAGGCAACATTAATTGGTAAAGTTCACAAGGAGACTGATGCCACAAGTACATGTAGACTTGGACAATCTTGGGAAATGTTCAAATCTGGCGCTATACACAAAACTTCTACTCCACTGTTTACACAAGAATGTGTGAAAAAGAAAACCAACAGTGCTAGGTCTTACAAAGATGTCGATAGAAGTAAAACTGCTGATGCAGAGAAAATGCTTCAAGCCTTTGGGTCAGTACATACAGGTTAATTGAAACTAGCAATCTATCAATAATGGTACATGTATGTAATTATTGGCGTCGCACTGTAGTGCGGCGACTCGTATGTAATACGTTTATTTTAGAGCACAACGTGCTCATGGTGAGCTTTTGTGATCGCTTTTTGTCAGCATCCGGCATAGGGCGTCAACATTTTGCCTTGTGAACACTCTAGAGGCCACGTTTATTTTCCGATCTTCATGAAACTTGGTAAGAACATTTTTCCCATTGATACCTCGACTGAGTTCAAAACTGGGTCATGCTGGGTCAAAAACTAGGTCACTAGTTCAAAAAAAAGAAAATCCTTGTGAACACTGTAGAAGTCACATTTGATGCCCAATCTTCATGTTACTTTGTCAAAATGTTTTTCTAAATGATATGTTGTGGTTGAGTTCAAAAATGGTTCCGGTCTGTCGAAAAACATAGCCCCCAGTGGGCGTGGCAGTATTCCTTATATGGCTATAGAGAAACCTTGTGAACACTCTAGAAGTCACAATTTTTGCCCAATCATCATGAAACTTGGTCAAAACATTGGTTTCATTGATATCTCGGACGAGTTCGAAAATGGTCCAGATCTGTGAAAAAACATGGCCGCCAGGGGGCGGGGCAGTTTTCTCTATATTTCCTTATATGGCTATAGTAAAACCTTGTTAACACTCTAGAGGCCACATTTATTTTCCGATCTTCATGAAACTTGCTCAGATTTGTCCCAATGATATCTTGGATAAGTTCAAAAATGGTAACCTTTGCTTTAAAAACATAGCTGCCAGGGGGCGGGGCATTTTTCCTTATATGGCTATATATGGCTATAGTAAAATCTTGTTAACACTATAGAGGCTACATTTATGTCCAATCTTCATGAAACTTGGTCAGAAGATTCATCCCAATAATATCTTGGACGAGTTCGAAAATGATGCTGGTTGGTTGGAAAACATGGCCGCCAGGGGGTGGGTCATTTTTCCTTATATGGCTATAGTAAAACCTTGTTAACACTCTTAAGGCCACATTTATTGTCCAATCTTCAAAATGGTTACGTTTGCTTGAACAACATGGCTGCCAAGGGGTGGGGCATTTTTCCTTATATGGCTATATATGGCTTTAGTTATCTTGTTAACACTCAAGAGGCCACATTTATAGTCCGATCTTCATGAAACTCAGTCATAAGATTCATCCCAATAATATCTTGGAGGAGTTCAAAAATGATGCCGGTTGGTTAAAAAACATGGCCACAACGGGGGCGGGGCATTTTTCCTTATATGGCTATAGTAAAACCTTGTTAACACAGAGGTCCTATTTATTTTTCGATCATCATTGAACTTTGGGAAGATTTGTCCCAATGATATCTTGGATGAGTTTGAAAATGGTTTTGGTTGCTTTAAAAACATGGCCACCAGGGGGTGGGGCGGGGCATTTTTCCTTATATGGCTATAGTAAAACCTTGTTAACACTCTAGAGGCCACATTTATTGTCCAATCTTCATGAAATTTGGTCAGAAGATTGGTCTCAATGATATCTTGGATGAGTTTGAAAATAATTATGTTTGCTTGAAAAACATGGCTTCCAAGGGGCCGGGCATTTTCCTTATAAGGCTAAAGTTAAAATCTTGTTAACACTCTAGAAGCCACATTTACTGTCCGATCTTCATTAAACTTGGTCAGAAGATTCATCCCGATAATATCTTGGACGAGTTCACAAATGATGCCGGTTGGTTGAAAAACATGGCTGCCAGGGGGCAGGGCATTTTTCCTTATATGGCTATAGTAAAACCTTGTTAACACTCGAGAGGCCACATTTATTTTCCGATTTTCATGAAACTTGGTCAGAAGATTTGTCCCAATTATATCTTGTTACCTCAGGTGAGCGACTTTGGGCCTTTCAGGCCCTCTTGTTTCGCATATGGGAGGAGAAGTTATTTTACGGATCAATGTATATATTTTTGTTGTCAAAATATCTTGCATAGTGGTGATTTTTTGTGTAAATTATTGTAAATAAGTACTCATTTGTGCCTATTACATTTACTACAACAATTATTGGCAATAATGCAAAGCTAATTCTTTTAATTAATAACTGATCACAGGGACTGGGCAATAATAAAAGATCACAGGGACTGTGCAAATACGCGAACCGGTGAAACTTTCTGGTTTTGTATAGAAACAAAACATAATCAAAATATATATTTATTTTGTGGTTTTTCTAACAATAGCGCAGACTTTTGCTGTTCGAGTTTTGGTTAATACGTATTTTCTTCAATTTTACAAGACGACAGCGATTACACGGTTAATTGCTTTATTGATGACTGTTACACTACAGTCATTTACATGTATTAATATCTTAGTTAGAAGGTGATTTTTCAAGCGGTTCCGTAGTATAGTGGTTACACGCTCGCTTCACATGTGAGAGGCCCAAGGTTCGAGCCCCAGTAATATCAAATTATTTTATTTGTGTTGGATGTTAACTTTTTGTTTTGATGTAGACATTGTAGTTTAAATAAATATGCCGTTTTATTGTAACCATTTTTAGCTCGACTATTATATATGAAATATATATAGTTGAGCTATCCTACTCATCCCGGCGTCGGCGTTAGCGTCTGCTTTAGCGTGCAAATGTTAAAGTTTTCGTACTACGTCAATGATTTTCATTGTCCCTAGATATATTGCTTTAATATTTTGCATACTTGTTTACCAACATGACCCCAACCTATAAACAAGAGCAGACAACTCTATCAAGCATTTTGTCATAATTATGGTCCCTTTTCCACTTAGAATATGCAGCAAATGTTAAAGTTTTTGTACTGCCCCATTTATTTTCATTGTCCCTTGACATATTGCTTTCATATTTTGCATACTTGTTTACCAACATCACCCCAACCTATAAACAAGAGCAGACCACTTTATCAAGCATTTTGTCATAATTATTGCCCCTCCTATACTTAGAATATGCATATTATTGATAAATCTATGTTAAAGTTTGCGTACTACCCCAAATATTTCCTATATTCTTTGATATATTGCTTTTATATGTTGCATACTTGTTTACCATCATGACCCCAACCTATAAACAAGAGCAGACCACTGTATCAAGCATTTTGACATAATTAAGGCCCCTTTTACACTTAGATAATTGAACATTTTGTTTAAATTGCCATAACTTCTTTATTTATAATCACATTTTATTATTACTTAACACATTATATCCCCCTCTCACCCCCACAAATATTTTTTTTATTATTAAACATCATCTAATAAATTACCACACCCCACATTATACCCCCCTCTCGCCAACCCCAACCCCCTACCCCCCCCCCCCCCCCCAAATTATTTTTTTCCTTTTTTTTTTAAAGATCATCAAATAAATTAGTGAATATGAACAATTTCCCTATGATGGCTTACGTTATACTGTTAAGCACTCGAATAGTCGAGCGCGCTGTCCTCTGACAGCTCTTGTTTGTTTTTATTATGCCCATGAAATATATGTGTGAGAGTGTGTGGGGGGGGGGTGCATAAACACATTAACATTTTACAGTGTTTTCATATCAATGAGTACTCAACCCCTATCGTATATGAGCAATGTAAGAATAAGTTCAGAATCATCTTCCCTTGAAGTTGAGAAAAATATGAAATTATGCTTACAAGATGAAGCAGATTTTTTAAAACCTACACAGTTCTGTTCCATTAATGAAAACTGCACACGGATGCCAGTAAAAAAAAGGAAACAAATGTAGATAAAATGAACTATGAAATATTTGGGGGTTACAACACAAAATCATAGATAATGGTTATTTGGGGGTTATAACACAACATCATAGATAATGGTTATTTGGGAGTTATAACACAAAATCATAGATAATGGTTTTACCAGTATCTTTTTCTATTTTGTTTAAAATAATCGGCCAAAATATTAATATTTACAGTAGAAAAGAAATTGTTCCATGTAACTTCATTGAGTGCCTTTTACACTGAAATTCCCGACGCCCTTTGATGCTTTGCATCAATACTTATCTTGTAGTATCTGTGTTATGGTGCCATTTTCAAATCTAGGAGGGTAGATTTTATATTCTTCCTGCCATTTATCGGTGAAAATTGTAGTGTCACATGTGACGAGTCTTTGTAGACATGTGTATTAACATTTGAACTTATTCACCTGGGTATAATGGTGCATATACTGTCGGATGTCAGAGAAGTAATAGCTCTGGTGAAACTGATTTGAACTAATTATTTTTGTAACAGTATATTTCTCATGCAGAATAAAAATTATTCTGATGAAGAAAAATACTTTGCTAACCTTGCTAGTTCAAATAATTGAGCATTTGCAGTTCAGTATTGATGGCTGCTCACAACCAATAACTAAATGTCTGTCTGCAACATGTAGAGCACATTGTCAATAATGCTTGTACTTGTTTAATTAGCTAAAAGATGAGCATGCTTGATCATAATCAAATTGACCTTGACCTATCAGGGCATCACAGACCTTTTCCACATGATTAACATTGTTGTAAGCTGTTTTTAAATTACATAATGAATGAAAAAGTTACAGTGGGGACGAGCTCGGACTCAACTTAGTTGACTGCTAAATGTAGATTTCAACAAGCAGTCTTGATGAAAAAACTCAACATACTTTTTTATAGTAGTTTTTCTAATGTATTGCGTGGTGCTTTCAGATCAGGCTGGAAGAAGGACTGGACAGGTCAGTGGGTCAAGGACGACACTGTGGAGTTTGACTCGGATGAAGAACCACCCAACTTCTGAATGTTCTGTTAATGTTTGTGTGCTAAACTGTGAAGGAACATTGTTCTGTGTTCAGATCCTTGATTTATCTGTTTGCATCATGTTTAAGGCATGCATACTCATCGTGAGTGTTAAAAACACACCTCACAAATGGAATAAAAAATGTTTGTTTTTTTAAATATTGAAGGTTTCAATGGTGGAATTATATTTTTACCAGATGCAGTGCTTGGTGTTAACTTGCATGTGCGGTCATATTATACATATATATAACACCTCAGAGATTTTGGTCCTTCTATATTTATATGACCGGTTTCAGTCTGTAAATGCGATAGAGAAACCTACGAGTATATGGACCAGTCACTATTTTTTGTATGACCGTTTGGGGTTGTGGGGAAGCATTTTATTGTACAGCGCAGTATTGCTGTTAGTGTTAAGGGGGCTTTTCACATTTTGGTAAATTGACAAAAAATTTCAGATTCGCAAATTTTCGTTTTAGTTACGATATTTGTGAGGAAATAGTTATACTGAACATTTACCATGCTCTTAAATATCCAATATATGCATCTTTTTAAGATTTGAAGCAAATGATAAAGTGTTGCATCGCGAAACGATTGAATAATTTAGAAAGTTCTGTTGTTGTCGTTATATTTTGTGAAACTTAAGAGGATTGCTTATTTAAGTAAAAAATACATCTCATAGCATGAGCACGGATGGTCGAGTGGTATAAGCGGGAGACTTTTCGTCTACTGAATGTAATAACAAGGGTAACTGAAATTTTGGGTATTGTTCAGGACAGCATATTTTCAGACATTTTCCAAAATACAGTAAGAGCACTTACGTTATTTTTTGCGCTCAAAATATTTCAGTGTTGAAATTATGGTAACTGCTCCTTTCTTAATTTTTTATTGTTTTAAAATAGACATATCAATTTGGAGTTTTGTATCGTTTTTCAAGTGTTATTATAATACTTATCAGAAAATTTGAATAAGGAAAAATGTTTATTATTTTAATAAAACATTTTTTAGCTTCTTCTGAAAATTTAACAAAAATGTAAGTTACGCTACTTTTTACATTCAGAAAATGACATGTGTTTGTTATGTCAATTTCATACATTTGATAAAAACATTATTTTTACCAAAAAGGTTGACTTAATATTTTATCAGTTGATGTATGTCATCTTAATAAACACAAAAATGGAAAAAAGTAAAAATGTCAGTTACATGACTTATTACATTCAGTAGGCGTTTTTACTCCAGGACTCCAAGGGTCAGTGGTTCGAGCCCAGTTAAGGGTTACTTTTTTTCTTTTTTAAATTGTATTCCTGTTTTTCTACTGGAGATTTTTAGGTCAAATGTTTAAATTTATCAATATAAAGCATTTAATGTCCAACTTCAATACATGCAAAAACTGTGAAAAGGTCCCTTTAGTAAACAACAATGACATCTGCTGCCAGATTCGCAAAATTAAATGATGAATTAAAATAAATTTTAGACAAAGATTTTAAAAGAAAACATTGTGCAACTAAGTATGCACTCTCCATGTTTAGGGCATATGTAAAAGAACAAGAGATGTGTTTGTCAGCAACACAATGCCCCCTATTGCGCCGCTTTGAAATCAAATTTCAATACATCATTTGGTAGGTTTAGAATTTATCTTCCTTTTAAAGCTTATTACTTCCCTTGGATTGTATTTTATGACTTGACCTTGAAGGATGACCTTGACCTTTCACCACTCAAAATTTGCTTTAAGGTTTGAAAACATATTCATTTTACTACTTGGAATTTGTAAACAATTCCTATTACATGTATTGAATAACTAATTCCATATTTATCCGAATATTTTGTTAACCTTACAGCAACAGTACAGTGGCGAGAAATTTGAATTCTCAACACAAGGCATATAGCTGATAGTACTTTATTAGAATTCATGACATTGTCATACTAGACATCCCATATGCGTTGTTCAGATACATGTAGCATTGCCAGTATTTGTTTCAGCCCCCATCATTACCTCTCATTCACCTAACTGGACGTTTGCTCCATGTTTAATCATATCTCTGCACAGTTGCAATTCACATAAGCAAACAGACATTTCAATAAAGGCAATAAAGACTACCTTGTAAGAGCACAGACAGACTTGCTTTGACATTGTCACTGTTGTCAAACAAATGAGCACTAATGTTTATTTTAAAACACACACTTGCAGTAGCTTTGCATTGGAAATATCTGAGGGTATTTCCAGTTGAAGAAATCTACTTGTATTAATGAAAATAAACAGACATGGTCCCCATGCTTAAGTTTGTCACACAATGATAATAACTAAAAACATTAAATATCGCAGCAGCAGTAGTGGAATCTTGCACAAGAAAATGAATACATTCACAATAGACCATAAACAATATGCATGAAATTAATCATATATTTAGGCCGTGCCCTGTGAAAAGGGAGTGTAATGCATGTGATTACTGCCATCCCAGATTAGCCTGTGCAGTCTGCACATGCTAATCAGGGCAGACACATTCTGCTCTAATGTTTTTTTTGTTTACAGAAAGTATTTTCTTAGCAAAAATCCAGTTTTTGCAGAAAGTGTTGTCCCTGATTAGCCTGTGCAGACTGCACAGGCTAATCTTGGACAAAACTACGCCCATACATTAAAAAACCCTTTTCACAGAGCATGGCTCATATTAAGACAACTTCTCTTTGTCTCCAACGGTGTCCATATCACAAACTGTAATCATATGACTTAAAGAATAACCGGACACACATTATGCTGCCACAAGTCATCATGTACATAATTAACTTTCTTTTTACTGCAAATTAAGTAATTTTTAAACTGATTTTTAAGCACTGCAGTGTTAAGATTATAATCCGTGTGTTCAAACACCCATAATTAATATTCAAAGAAAATCACATGAGGGCCATCATTAATGTCACATTTCCTTGTGCTAGACCACCTACTTTACTCCACTTTCTTAAAACTACAATTTGGAAAGTAGATGATTGACATATTTACAAATTTAAGTTAATTTTGTAATGTTTTGAAATAATATGAAAAAAAACAGCACATATAATTAGATTGCTGAATGACTGTCAATATTAATTGAGACAAAAACAGTGTATGGCACAAAATAAAAATATACTTTTTCAATTATCTTTTTCCTATTTATGAAACACAAAGGATGAAATGTCATCAAAATACTACCTGTTTGTCATGTTAATGATTACCATAAAAACAGTTCCAACACCAAATGCAATGCCAGCAGATCCTCAATATTAAGCAACAGATGAACCAAATATACTCTCAACCCATTAATGCCTAGTGGACTCTCCCATCCTTCCAATTGGATCAATTTATTTCCAAAATTAGGGATGTCTAGTATACTTATTTCTATATTTAGAATATTTCTTAAAGAAATTCCTTTCAGCAAACAGTGCAGACCTGATGAGACGCCGCATCATGCAGTGTCTCATCTGGGTCAACGCTGTTTTCCAAGGCCTTTTTTCTAAACCCTAGGCATAAATGGGTTAACTGAACTACACGAAATTATGGCAAAAATGAAAATAGTTATTTATATTTCCATCATGAAATTTTAGATACACGAGAAAATTGAGTATAGAAAACCCTTCATACTTTGACTGACATTTACATACAAGAATTGTCCAAATTGTGTCACCATTTTGTAAACTAATTACTGATAAGGTATGCATTTTCTGTTAAAGTCACAAGTGACACATGGGCATATGGAGATGCAACAGGGTGTGAGCAAGTCTCAGGACATATGATTCTTCGAGGAGAAAGCAGGGAGCCATTTCTTCACTTATACTTCTGTTTTCTGGATGCTGTTTGTTTACTGCAATCCTAAAAAAGAGTAATTTGTTTAAGATAACAGTGTACATATTCACAAGATGAGCATTTAATACATCAACCATATTGCCCTTTCAGGAAAACTTTCTATTAAACTTGTGTAATTAATGAATACGTATAAACATAAATTAAGCACAAACAGGACTAATGGTACAAACTAATAATGATATCAAAAAGACCCCATTGTTTTCTGTACTGAGATTAACCCTTTGGTAACTTCAAATAAAAACATCTTATTTTATGCTTTCCGGTGGTTTATAGAGAAATATCAGTGAAAAATAATTGGTATTCCACTGTTTTAAACAGTGAAAAATATCAATATTTTTCACTGTTTTACTGTGAAATGACGTCATTTTTTAAACGAAATGACGTCATTAATCCAGCGAAATTATCCAGTTAAACTCATTAACAATGTAAATAAACGGTGAAAAAAGCATAAAATAAAAAGAAAATTTGTTGGATTCGATGGAATAACGATTTTATTTCACTCGTGATCATAGAAAATGTATATTTTCACTCGTGGCTTCGGGCCATCCTTAAAAAATTGTTTGTTTGGCATAACCCGACCCAGGTAAATTTTGGTGGGTAGGTAGGTAGGGATTTTATTTTTTTTTAGTATTTTTTTTTTCTGACATTGAACTCCGACATATACCAAATTGAAAGGTAATTATCAAATAAAGCTCCAAGTCTTCTGCCTCTGGTAATTTAAAAGATTTTTTTGCACCGTCCGTATCACCGCACGTGTATTCGTAAGTCTATTTTTTCAATAAAGAACTTATAAAAATATAATATAATCGACGAAAAATACTTTATCTGAAAACGACAGTCCGAAAAATTGTACGCATTTTGCACATGAAATAAAATGTGCATATCGTTTGACTTCAGAAAATGAAAACAAGTAACCTTGCAAATACGTAATTAATATACTATTTGGTTGACATATTACTTTACAATAGCAAAGTTTGTGCGTAAAAAAACAACAAAGTAACAAGGGCTGTTTGTAAAACATGCATGCCCCCCTATATGGGCTATAAGTTGTAGTAGCAGCCATTGTGTGAATACGTTTTTTGTCACTGAATACGTTTTTTGTCACTGTGAATGGTGGTGGTGGTGGCGGCGACTGCGGCGGCGGCGGTGGTGGTGGTAGAAGAAATAGTAGTGGTAGAAGAAATAGTAGTTGTAGTAGTAGTAGTAGTAGTAGTATTAGTAGTAGTAGTAGTAGAGTAGTAGTAGAAGTAGTAGTAGTTGTAGTAGTAGTAGTAGAAGTAGTAGTAGTAGTAGTAGTAGTAGTAGTAGTAGTAGTAGTAGTAGTAGTAGTAGTAGTAATAGAGTAGTAGTAGAAGTATGTGGTAGTGGTGGTAGCAAAAGAAATAGTAGTAGTAGTAGTAGTAGTAGTAGTAGTAGCAGTAGTAGTAGTAGTAGTAGTAGTAGTAGTAGTAGTAGTAGTAGTAGTAGTAGTAGTAGTAGAGTAGTAGTAGTAGTAGTAGTAGTAGTAGCAGTAGAAGTAGTAGTAGTAGTAGTAGTAGTAGCAGCAGCAGCAGCAGCAGCAGCAGTAGTAGCAGTAGTAGTAGTAGTATGCATTACAAAAATGCAGTTTGCCTTACATTTGGTAAAAATTAAATATATTACAAGGGAGGCAAATCTGTAACAATAAATTTAAACTTATTGCATTTGTTTCCCCTGTAGTGTATTACCTCCCCTGTCCTGCTTATATTTATATTAATCAACAAAATTAAACATTAACACAATATTTAATATACAAAATATACAAAAAATCTCATATTCTGATAATATTTTTACTGATCCACTGTATTTTACTAAAAGGATGATGTTTCATTGGACTGGTAATTAAAGATTTAGGATTACAGACCAGTTGCTTCAGCAATATTGTTCAGAGTGTGCCCTGTTGGCCGCATATGCATTCTAAAATTATCATTCAAAAAACCATTTTACTATTTCGAGTCACCGTGACCTTGACCTTTGACCTAGTGACCTCAAAATCAATAGGGGTCATCTGCTAGTCATGATCAATGTACCTATGAAGTTTCATGATCCTAGGCACAAGCGTTCTTGAGTTATCGTCTGACAACCACCTGGTGGACGGACAGACCGACCGACATGAGCAAAGCAATATACCCCCTCTTCTTCGAAGGGGGGCATAATTATAACATTTTAATTTCAATCAGGAACAGAAAGGTGCAACATCTTCGACATGCAACTTATTATTTAATTATCATCCTTTAATTCAGATCGATGGTCGGTAGAAATTTGTAAAGTGATCAGCTTAAAAATAATTTGAGTGTTACGCTTCTTTTCATTTGCTTATTTTTTATACGACTTTTGCCATCGGCCGTTATATCGTAGGCAGACGAAAATATCAACTGTGTTTTCCATTATCTGCGCATAAATGACCCAATATTACCCGATAGCGAACTCAATATTGATTGGCCAGCTACCATATGCGCTTCAAATTGCCATGGAAACAAACAGAAAAATAGTTTTAAAAAACACTCCGGATTAAAATGGCGGATGTTTTTAATGAAATTTAACAAGAATTAAGCATATTCGCAAATTATATTTTTCTTGAGCCAAATTCGCTATACTTTTGCAAATGGCGAACGACAGCGCGAGCCCTGTAATAGTGAGCATTTATTCCAATAATAACACGTTCGCAATGCTCGCGCTGTCGTTCGACATTTGAGTCATTTGCGAAAATATTGAGAATTTGGCACAAGAAAAATCTAAATTGCGAAAATCTAGTAAAATTTCGTTGAAAAAATCCGCCATTTTAATCAGGACTGGTTTTCGATATTTGTCTCTTTGTTTCAATGAAAGTGTTCGCAATTCGAACAGTTAACGAAACCCGGTCTGTACTCGATTAGACATTGCTTGACCTTATTGTTAATGAAGTGCAAATGGTAGCTGGCCAATGAGCATTGAGCTTGCTTACACATGACGTTGTCGAATGAAGTGTGAGGACGGGTGGAGCTATCGGATAATATTGGGTGATTCATGCGCAGATGTTGTATAATTTGAATACACATTTAATATCGCCGTCTGCCTCCAAAATAGCGACCGGTCGGAAAGTCGTATAAAGACATAAGCAAATGAAACAAAAACGTGACAATACCCGTCAATAAATATTTCTAAGCTGACCACTTTTTATCTTTCTACCGAATATTTACCGATCTGAAATAAAGAGTGATAATTAAATAATTAGTTATATGCCAATAATATTACACATCTCTGCCGATTGCCGAATTGAATTGAACGGTGATAATTAATTAATTTGTTTTTTTACTCCCAAACTATCCTGAACGACAGCAGCGTATTTTAATTACAAGAGTTCCGCGGTCGGAGATGACCGCATTGAAGCCGGATTTTTGATTTAAATGACAGGAAAGTACCTTTCGTGTTTTTGTCAATGCAATACTTAAATTACTGAAATATTGTTCAAAGGTCAAAATGAAATGTAAGTACTTTTCAAGGCATGAGCAAACCTTGTGTTATGTTTTGAAGTCAAGTTTGAAGACTCTATGTCCAAGCATACCAAAGTTATAACAATTTTAACATTTTAACATTTAAGGTCACAGTGACCTTGACCTTCAAATGAATGACCTTGAAATGTCCAGTGGTTACTTACTAGTTCTGGCCAACCTTGACCTTCAAATGAATGATATTGAAATGACCAGTGGTCATCTTCTAGTACTGGCCAATCTTTATTTCAAGTTTGAAGACTCTAGGTACAAGCATACCAAAGTTATAACATGAAATAAGAACTTTAACATTTTTACATTCAAGGTCACAGTGACCTTGACCTTCAAATGAATGACCTTGAAATGTCCAGTGGTTACTTACTAGTTCTGGCCAACCTTCATGTCAAGTTTCAAGACTCTAGGTCCAAGCATACCAAAGTTATAACAACTTTAACATTTTTACATTCAAGGTCACAGTGACCTTGACCTTCAAATGAATGACCTTGAAATGTCCAGTGGTTACTTACTAGTTCTGGCCAACCTTCATGTCAAGTTTCAAGACTCTAGGTCCAAGCATACCAAAGTTATAACAACTTTAACATTTTTATATTGAAGGTCACAGTGACCTTCACCTTCAAATGAATGACCTTGAAATGACCAGTGGTCATCTGTTAATCCTGGCCAACCTTCATGTCAAGTTTGAAGACTCTAGGTCCAAGCATACCAAAGTTATACCATGAAATAAGAACTTTAACATTTTTACATTCAAGGTCACAGTGACCTTGACCTTCAAATGAATGACCTTGAAATGACCAGTGGTTACTAACTAGTTATGGCCAACCTTCATGTCAAGTTTCAAGACTCTAGGTCCAAGCATACCAAAGTTATAACAACTTTAACATTTTTTATATTGAAGGTCACAGTGACCTTGACCTTCAAATGAATGACCTTGAAATGACCAGTGGTCATCTGTTAATCCTGGCCAACCTTCATGTCAAGTTTGAAGACTCTAGGTCCAAGCATACCAAAGTTATACCATGAAATAAGAACTTTAACGTTTTCGAGCACGCCGCCACCCCCGCCCGCCCCCCCCGCCCGCCCGACAACATCAATCTATAAGCCGAGATTTTTTCGAAAAAAATCCGGCTAAAAAGGATACGAGAAAAGCAGGAGCGGTTTAATTGTATTTAAAGTCTAATTAATCGCATATGCATATGTCAAATAAATAGGCGAATAAAAAAAATACCGGTATGCGCTTTGTTCATTGCTATTCTAGATATCCTTGAAAGAGCATTCAATTAAATGACGCAAATAACCGAAAAAGAATAAAAAGCGGAAAGGAAAAATTTAGCGAAAAGAATTTTCGGCGAGCAAAAAAAAAATTTTTTTTGGAAAGTTACAAAAAAAAAATTCAGTCCGGCCGATTTTAGTGGGTTGGTCAGGTTATGCCAACAAAAGAATTTTTAAGGATGGCCTCGCCAATATGAATCCAACAAATATCCTCTATTTATCACATGTACATTCGGTTATACTACAACATCATGTCATATTAACTGACAGATCACACATTGGATTATAGAACCATACATATTTACTTAAAACTCACATTTTCTGGATTTTGCCAACATAAATTCTGTAATAATAGCCAATCCAAGAACTGTCTTTATTGAACAAACACACATTCTGTTCATGCTAAGCAGTCTATATGTATACCTTCTGCAAGCTTGTGTGGATCTGCAGTCTGTAGGGGTGGCCTGATGTGTGTCTGGAACCCCGGAGGAGGGTTATGTGTCTGAGGGGGCCATACTGTGTCTGAACATACAAGTATAGGCATGACAAATAGAAATAAATTGTGCTTGAGTAATGAAATAATCAATAAAAAAAACTTCAATTACTATATGTAATACATGTACAAATAGACTCATAAAAACAGGAGAATAAATGCTGTCGAATTATCCCTATGCTAACAGAACCAATATTCAGAAATTTTCTAGGCTATATGCTGCTGTTTCCCATTAAATATTTTAATCTAGCAAATAGTGGAAACAGTTTTTGTACTTTACTATTTTGTTAACAGCAATTAATCATTTCTAAAGTAGACAATATTATTTGAAATGTGCACCTTATTTCCAGATGAAGTTTAATTAATCAAGTTATCAGCGTAGGAGACTACCGTATACGTGCGCTTATAAGACGCCCTCGCTTATAAGACGCACCCCGACTTCGGACTGTATAATGGGTGGATTTGAGACTGACCCGCGTGTAAGACGCTGTCAAATTTTGCCGTATTCATCGGCCGGAAAATGGCCGAAAAATGGCAGAATGTTAAAGCAAATCATCAATTAGTAAAACATTGAGAATTTTCAAACTCTCGCTGCATACAATTAGTAATATACGCAAGTCTGAAAAATAAAACAATCAAACAACAAAGTAAATAATATTTGTTTATTTTATGATATATTAGTGGGTTTTAATTTATTTTCAAGTATTATTCATGCAATAAAAATAATTATCAAATTGACAAAATTTCTAACAATTGCGTATTAATCGTTTGCCCTAACAATTGCAAACATATTACGTTCGTAATATCAATGCACAAGAAAATTGATCGTGTCAGTCATCTTAATTGTATTGTTTGACAGGTATTGAAATCTAATAGGCAGATATTTTGAAAGCGTTTAGTTTTATTACCTAGATTATGCAAATTTTACGCCCATTGTCTATCAACAATAGGTAACGCCTACTTTCATAAAATTAGCCAATCGTTTGATAGAGTGATAGACTCCGAAGCGCAGATCGAAATCACGTGTCAAGAAGAAAGCCATATGCGGATAATTGCATGCGGTCGCTCTTTGCTCCCGTTGTTGTTGGCCCCTAATAAATAATGTGTCATCGGCATTAGTGGGTCGTCTGAATAAACGTGTTTATTTAACAATTGACAGTTGCAAACTGGTAACTTATTTCAGAGGATACCCGAATTGCCAATTATGTCTTAATTGAAAATTAACGACGTGGAACAAAGACGATCAGGTGATACAAACTTGTCAAATAGCATTTGTAATCGGCAGGGTGTTTATTAAACAATTGACAGTTTCAAACTGAGAATTGATTTTGCTGTTGTTTTAAGCATGTTGGCATCGTGTTGCCGCTTACTCACGTATACTATAATGGCCAATTTATATGGCATTTAACGACGTCGCGCGCAGACAATCGGGTGATAAAAACTTTTCAAGAATAATCACGGACAATATAACGTCTTACGCCCCAAAAATAACAAAATTCAAATTAAAAATAATAGACAACAAAATCAGTAACAATACATTTTATTACAAATAAATCGGTAACTGAACATAGAGTTCCGACACACGGTACGGGCCAATACAGACTTTAGAGAAAATGCAAATGGCTGCCGCGATGATTCAAAACAACTGAAAAGTGTCCAACTTGGCTAGCATAAGCCCAGTAAACTCGATATTTTGAAATTTTTTGTTTATTTTCACCAGTATCTCGCTTATAAGACGCGACCCCAACTGTAACTTATTAATTTAAGTCTCAAAAATGCGTCTTATAAGCGCACGTATACGGTATATGAAATCCAAATAGACCCATGCAAAGTGGATGAATCCCAGCCCTGGTTAACATATTATTGACTCTTACTTCTAACAGGCAACTGTTGTACAAAAGGTAGTCTGTGGTTATTCGAGTCCATGTCTGTGAGATGGTTTATTGATTTCAGCCAATGTCCTTCTTGTAAACTGTTACCTAAAACACAGAGACATGTTGATACTTAAATAAAAGCAACACTTATAGATAACAATAAAACATGTATTCAGTATTAACAAAGCAAACAAACAACATAAGTGTCTCACCATTTTAAGTTCAGCATTTTATATATACTGGTGTATAACAATTCAAAGAGAGTATATTGTTAAACAATAGTGTAACTTTGTACAGAAAATATCTTAATATGACATCACAAACACCAACAAGAGGGCCTAAAAGGTCCAAAGTCGCTCACCTGAGATTCAAAGGAACTGACCTGTTCTGTGCAGCCCAAGATGTCATTAGAACAATATGCTCTTACCAACTTTCATGACTAGTGAACACCCTGGCAGCCACATTTTTCAACAGACCAGAACCATTTTCATACAAATCCAAGATATCATTTAAACAAATATACTGACAAAGTTTCATGAAGATTCATAGGTCCATATAAGGAAAAATGCCCCGCCCACTGGTGGCCATGTTTTTCAAGCAACTTCGAACTTGTCCAAAATATAATTGGGACAAATCTTCTGACAAAGTTTCATGATGATCATACAATGAATATGGCTTCTAGAGTGTTAACAAGGTTTAACTATACAATGTAGCTATATAAGGAAGAGGCCACGCCCCCTTGGCGGCCATGTTTTTCCACCAACCGGAACCATTTTCAAATTCTCATCCAAGATATCATTGGGACAAATCATCTGACCAAGTTTCATGATGATCGGACAATAAATGTGGCCTCTAGAGTGTTATCAAGGTTTTACTAAAGCATGATATATACCCATATAAGGAAAAATGCCCCGCCCCCTGGTGGCCATGCTTTTTAAGCAACCAAAACCATTTTCGAACTCATCCAAGATATCATTAGGACAAATCTTCTGACCACGTTTCATGAAGATCGGAAAATAAATGTGGCCTCTAGAGTGTTAACAAGGTTTTACTATAGCCATATAAGGAAAAATGCCCGGCCCCCTGGCAGCCATTTTTTTAACCAACCGGCATCATTTTTGAACTCGTCTAAGATATTATTGGGGTGAATCTTCTGACCAAGTTTCATGAAGATTGGACAATAAATGTGGCCTCTAGAGTGTTAACAAGATTTTACTATAGCCATATAAGGAAAAATGCCCCGCCCCTTGGCAGCCATGTTTTTCAAGCAAACATAACCATTTTCTCAAGCAAACATAACCATTTTCGAACTCATCCAAAATGTCATTGAGACCAATATTCTAACCAAATTTCATGAAGATTGGACAATAAATGAGGCCTTTTGAGTGTTCACAAGGTTTTACTATAGCCATATATAGCCATATAAGGAAAAATGCCCCGCCCCTTGGCAGCCATGTTTTTCAAGCAAGCTGCAAACGTAACAATTTTGAAACTCATCCAAGATATCATTGAGACCAATCTTCCGACCAAATTTCATGAAGATTGGACAATAAATGTGGCCTCTAGAGTGTTAACAAGGTTTTACCATAGCCATATAAGGAAAACTGCCCCGCCCCCTGGCGGCCATGTTTTTTCACCGATCTGGACCATTTTTGAACTCATCCAAGATATCAATGAAACCAATGTTTTGACCAAGTTTCATGATGATTTGGCAAAAATTGTGACTTCTAGAGTGTTCACAAGGTTTCTCTATAGCCATATAAGGAATACTGGCGGCCATGTTTTCAACGGACCGGAACCATTTTTTTAAATAGGAGTTGGCAATTAATTAAGGCATCATCTATGAAACATTTTATGAAATCTAAAGGCTCTTGACTGTCCATTTATGTTCAACTTTGCATGACCTGTAGTTGCACATGAAATTTATATTTAAATCAGTAAACTTTTCTGGCAAAAAAAAATATAGTTAAAGGAGAAGTTATCTCCTACGTCTCCTTCATGGCGTAGCCCTGAATTGAGAACTAAGAAAAAAAAGACCAACTGAATAACAGCATTTTTGAGTGGTCTTTTTGCAAACCAATCACTTAGGCATGCAAATACTATCCCCATCTATAAAAAGAAGTTAAGAAGGAAAGTAACCTTTTAATTTCATTGTTGATTGTCAAGTTGCACGATACAATTTGAACAAGGGTGTACCTTTTTCTATAGTGACCTTAATTGTATGTGTCGACCCTAATTTAAAAATGGTTTCAATGAACTCAATACAACCTGGTGCATTTTATGAGGGAATGAGATGCATGGGTGAACAACAAAATTAACATTTATAAAGTTTTACCATAGGTACAAATTTAAATAAATGTATTATATATTATTTTGTAACATTCAATAAAAATATTTAATGTTCCTCTTTTTTAAAGACAATGAGCCTTTGTTTTACACTGTTCGCAAACGATTGGGTGGGTTAACTCCCAGGCAATACTAGTAACTGACAAACTCAGCAATTTTATTGCCCTATTGGGAAAATTAATGCTATCACACCAAATGGTGAAAAATTAGCCCCCAAAAAACCCGTAATAGGGAAAATTTGCATCATGTTATTTCATGACCAAACTGGATTTAGTGTAAGATGTTGTGAAAGCACAGTTAGAAGGTATACAGCTCTATTAAGTTTACTTCGATGTTGAGACAAAGGGATTAACATGTGCGCATGTAACACTGCACTGATTTTTGTTCGGCAAATCGCAAAATTTTAATGTCAAATGGGAATTATTTTTCTTAATTGGGAACAAGGGCTGTTTGTAAAACATGCATGCCCCCCATATGGGCTGTCAGTTGAAGTGGCAGCCATTGTGTGAATACGATTTTTTGTCACTGTGACCTTGACCTTTGACCTAGTGACCAGAAAATCAATAGGAGTCATCTGCCAGTCATGATCAATGTACACTGCAACGCCCATTTATCGTGGTTGTTGGGGTCCAAAGATCGCGAGCGCGATATACCCGGCGCGCGATAAAACTCGAGAAATGTCTAACTTAATTGTATTTCTGTTAATTTGTCAAATTTCCCCAATGTTTTCATTTTATACACGGCGCTGCTACATATTTGAAAAGTAATAATTGCAAACCAATTCTACAATAAACATTTTTCATAACTACATACGAATCTGTATTTATCATAAAAACCAAAATGTAAATAATATTTTTAATTTAATGTACGATTGCTCGTGAAACAGTTAAAAACAAGAATTCTTGCCGTAAAAAACGTATAAAATATTATTGTGCATAGATTTGAATTTACCCTTATAAATAGTCCTAATGAAGGAACTGAAACAGGATAACGGTAACGATACAGCGTGTTTGAATTATATTTTATTAAGAGGAAATGTCAATGCCACATAATTCGCAAGATACCGCTGTACTAGTTGAAATTTACAACGAAAATTTTAATGAAAAATTAAGTTATCACAATATTGTACCCGCTACGAAACTTTTTACAAATAAAAACACCCACGCCAATTTTCGCGCACTTTTTGTCAGAACAAAGAAATTCATTATCAGTACCAAAATTTAATGATTCATATACCAGTAAACTACCATTATTACCTTTGAAATGACACTAATTGGTTATTTGTTAAGTGTTAAAAACAACCCCAGCCGTGTGTACACAACACTGTCACTTATCAACTGTTTTTCACGCTTCACTGCGTGCCATAGTAAGCCGCGACATATAGGGTGTTAATACTAGCTAGAACCGTTTTTTTGCTTAAGTTAGCAAATTCTCAGATTAAAACATGTCATTTAGTGATCATGCTCGTCGGATTTTTGAGAGGCATAGCCAAAACGCGATATATTCGACAGCGCGATATAACAGTCCGCGATATATCGGCGTTGCAGTGTACCTATGAAGTTTCATGATCATAGGCCTAACTATTCTTGAGTTATCATCCGGAAACCATTTTACTGTTTCGAGTCACTGTGACCTTGACCTTTGACCTACTGACCTGAAAATTAATAGGGGTCATCTGCAAGTCATGATCAATGTACCTATGAAGTTTCATGATCCTAGGCGTTAGCATTCTTGAGGTATCATCCGGAAACCATTTTACTGTTTTGAGTCACTGTGACCTTGACCTTTGACCTAGTGACCTGAAAATCAAAAGGGGTCATCTGCCAGTCATGATCAATGTTCCTATGAAGTTTCATGATCCTAGGCGTTAAGCATTCTTGAGTTATCATCCGGAAACCATTTAACTATTTCGAGTCACTGTGACCTTGACCTTTGACCTAGTGACCTGAACATCAATAGGGGTCATCTGCCAGTCATGATCAATGTAACTATGAAGTTTCATGATCCTAGGCCTAAGCATTCTTGAGTTATCATCCGGAAACCATTTTACTATTTCGAGTCGCTGTGACCTTGACCTTTGACCTAGTGACCTGAACATCAATAGGGGTCATCTGCCAGTCATGATCAATGTACCTATGAAGTTTCATGATCCTAGGCCTAAGCGTTCTTGAGTTATCATCCAGAAACCATCTGGTGGACGGACCGACCGACGGACATGTGCAAAACAATATACCCCCCTCTTCTTCGAAGGGGGGCTTAAAAATGGTGGTAGTGGAATGTTGCTGTTTTACGGTGTTAAATTTATATAGAAGAAAAACGCTGTTTCTAGAGTGTCAACAATGTTTTACTATAGCCATATAAGGAAAAAGAGATGTGTTTGTCAGAAACACAATGCCCCCTACTGTGCCGCTTTGATACATGTTTTTTTACCTTTGACATAGAACGATGACCTTGACCTTTCACCACTCAAAATGTGCAGCTCCATGAGATACACATGCATGCCAAATATCAAGGTGCTATGTAAAAGGACATAGAAGTTATGAGCATTTTTGAAACCTAAATGCAAGTGTGACGGAAGGACGGAAATGCAAGTGTGACAGAAGGACGGACAGTCCGATCACTATATGCCCTCCTTCGGGGGCATAAAAATGCCCCACCCCCTGGTGGTCATGTTTTTTAACCAACCAGAACCATTTTCAAACTTATCCCAGATATTATTGGGGCAAATGTTCTTACCAAGTTTTTTTGAAGAGCGGACAATAGACGAGGGCTCTAAAATGTTAACAATATATTAAAATAGCAATAAATGAAAAAATGCCCCACCCCCTGGTGGCTACGTTTTTTTCAACCAACCAGAGCCATTATCAAACTCATTTGACCAAGTTTCATGAAGATCGGACAATAAATGTGGCCTCTAGATTGTAAATTAGGCAAATGTTGCCGCCACACGTCAGACGCCAGACAAAAGACTATCATAAAAGCTCACCATAGGCACATTCTCACAGGTAAGCTAAAAAGAATTTGCCTCAAGCTAGGTCTGCATGTAAGCTATCAACACACACATTTTGAGAACAATACCCATATCCAACCTGCCATTTTCTCTTTTATAACAAAAAAATATCCTCGGATGTTCAAATTTGTTGAAAACCTGGTCAATAATGTAAATTTCAGTTCAGATTTACTTGAATTCTGAGTACCAGCCATTACAGAATCAACAGCCAGTAATTGTACATGCATCAATGGACCAGGTTCAGATGAACATATTAAATTCATTGTTATATTTGGAAAACAATAACATGTTTATCAAATGCACACTTTCTATATGATGGAATGACAATTGCACATATGATTATAACAGTGTAACAAGAGGGCCATGATGGCCCTGAATCGCTCACCTGACTCATTAAGATCAGATGAAAACTATGACCTCTATTGTCTACACAATGTTTTTCTATGATTTGACCCAGTGACCTAGTTCCTGACTCTAGATGACCCAAATACAATCCCAATCCAGATTTCATCAAGATAAACATTCTGACCACAGTTCATAAATATTGGATGAAAACTGTGACCTCTATTGTCAACACAAGGTTATTCTATTTATTTGACCTAGATTTTTACCCCAGATGACCCAAATACAATCCCACCCAGATTTCATCAAGAATTCTGACCAAATTTCATAAAGGTTGGATGAAAACTGTGATCTCTAATGTCTACACAAGGTTTTTCTATTATTTGACCTAGTGACCTAGTTTTTGACCCCAGATGACCCAAATAAAATCCCAACCCAGATTTCATCAAGATAAACATTCTGACCAAATTTCATAAAGATTGGATGAAAACTGTGACCTCTATTGTCTACAGAAGGTTGTTCTATTATTTGACCTAGTGACCTTGTTTTTGACCCCAGATGACCCAAATACAATCCCGAACCGGATTTCATCAAGATAAACATTTTGACCAAATTTCATCAAGATTGGATGCAAACTGTGACCTCTACTGTCTACACAAACAAATTGTTGACGGACGGACGCACGGACACACGCAGGCACGCACAACGGACGCCGGACATCACACGATCACATAAGCTCACC